>NC_084755.1:13710243-13757743 GCF_033978785.1 Entelurus aequoreus
CCCCAAATTCCAGGAATTTCCCATTGAAATTAATGGGACATTTTTTCCAAGTTGCACAATTCCCACATTTTTCAACCTTTTCAAACCATTCCAATAGAGATGTCCGATAATATCGGCCTGCCGATATTATCGGCCGATAAATGCTTTAAAATGTAATATCGGAAATTATCATTATCGGTTTCAAAAAGTAAAAATAATGACTTTTTAAAACGCCGATGTACGGAGCGATACATGGACATAGGGAGCCGTACAGAGCAGTTGCGTCTCCCAATCATACTTGCCAACCCTCCCGATTTTCCCGGGAGACTCCCGAATTTCAGTGCCCCTCCCGAAAATCTCCCGGGGGCAACCATTCTCTCAAGAATGGGAAAGAATTCCACCTGAGAAGCTTACAAAATGTGTCTCCTCAGTTCCCAAACGTTTACTGAGTGTTGTTAAAAGGAAAGGCCACGCAACACAGTGGTGAACATGCCCTTTCCCAACTACTTTGGCACGTGTTGCAGCCATGAAATTCTAAGTTAATTATTATTTGCCAAAAAAAAATTGTTTATCAGTTTGAACATCAAATATGTCTTTGTAGCATATTCAACTGAATATGGGTTGAAAATGATTTGCAAATCATTGTATTCCGTTTATATTTACATCTAACACAATTTCCCAACTCATATGGAAACGGGGTTTGTAGTTGGAAAAACTTTTTCCATTTGTCGAAGGGGAGACAACGAGAATGCGAGCTCCCGTGGCTCCCTCTAGAATTGCCTCTGTTAGTTATTATGTGATGTTGTTGTGTTGTGGCATACAAATTAATTTTATGTTTTAATTTTTAGGTCTCTTTGCTGATTCTTGCCTGACTCTCGATTAAATCGCAGTCCACGAATCTGCCGCCATGCCCATCCTAAAGCAGCTGGTGTCCGGCTCCTCCCACAAGACCCGGCGTTCCCGCACCGACCTGACCAGGGAGATGATCAGCGCCCCGCTCGGCGACTTCCGCCACACCATGCACGTCGGCCGCAGCGGCGACGCCTTCGGCGACACCTCCTTCCTCAGCACGCGCTCGGGAGAACCCCCGGCCGAGTCCACCTCCTTCCCCAGCTCCCCCCGGCCGGGCCTGCTGTCGCGCACCTTCAGGAGCAGCAAGCGCTCCCAGTCGGTGACCCGCGTGGACCAGCACCCCCAGGTGGTCTCGGGCGGGTCGCCCACTTACGTGAAGAACGCCATGTCGCTGCCGTTTCTCAACGACGAGGACCGAGGAGATGGCATGGTGGCCAAGAGTCTGTCCTCCAGTCCTTTGAAGCAGCTGGCGGAATGCGACGGCGCCGCCGCCAATCACTTCCTGGAGGTGGAGGAGCGAAGATTCGGCGAGGCGACGGAACTACCCGAGAGCTGCCGCCCCTCTTTATGCGGAATGAAGCACGCCGAGTCGGTCATGTCCTTCCACGTGGACTTGGGGCCGTCCATGCTGGGGGACATCCTGGGCGTGATGGAGAAGGAGGACGACGACCTGGGCTACGAGGAAGGCAAGAGCAGCGAAGGCCGCGCCTCGCCGCCTCTCAGCAACCACGAGGAAGAAGACCGCCGGAAAACGGACGAAAAGGAAGCAACTCTGAGATCCTCCCCGCGCCCAGAAAAAGAGATCTGTGGGGTACACACCCCCGAGACCCGCCCCAAGCACCTGCAACACCTGGACAGCTGTTCCGTGTCCAGCTCGAGCTCGGCGGCGCTGGACGAGCGAGCCCACGTGTACGCCGCCGACACGGACAGCGCCACCTTCAGCGCTCCGCCGGAAGAGGAAAGCAACTTCTCGTCCTTCTTAGACGACGAAGACGACGAGATCCGCCTGTGAGGCGACGGTTTCCTCCTCCGCTCCGGAATGTTGTTTATGCAAGGAAAGCAATCCCCCCCCTTGAGAGCGGAAAAGCTGGTGAGTGAGAATCACCAGGAATTTTGAATATGGAACATTCCAGAAGGACAGTTTTTTCCAAGAGAAGGGAAACGTGTCTTTCCCAGCCTCCCGGTTTTGACGTGTCACATGCTTGTTTTTTTTTTTTTTTTGGCCCGCCGTCGCGTCACCGCAGGAATGCCGCTTTGGGGTATCTTCAGTGAGTGCGAGTCCCAGCCTGGAGCCTCCGCATCCCCACATAATAGACCATTGAGCTGTCAGAGTGCTTGGATTTATGCAACAATGGATGCTACTTCCCCAATCCTCCTCTCGTGCGCACCCCCCCCCCAGATGTAAACATGACCTTATTGCAGGCATTCAGCATCAAACTGTAAGGTTGATATGGTGCCAGTTAGCTTCAATGAGTGTCTTGACTGTATGTCTGTCTTGTTTGTTTACCGTTTGATTTGTGTGGCTACCAACTTAAAAACGACAGCAATAAGAAAGATTTATATGCAACCTTGTCCTTGAAATTGACATGTGCCAAAAATGCCCTAAAAAAAAAAGGAATCTTGCTGCGAACGTTTTGGGAGATTGTTAACTTTTCCTCTCAATCTTCAATGTTGACGCAAAAAAAAAAAGTGCGTAACTGGATATTTATGTTGCTAATCACGCGAAACACTATAATATATATATATAATTTAGGTAATTAGTGCAAATGGGGGACGTTTTGTATCTTATATGCCTTACTGTTGTCGTCTTTAGCCTTTTTTTCTGTATTAGCTAAAATAACCTATATTTTTCAATAAAATTAATTTGTGATTACTTACGGGTGTTTGGTTTGTTGTTTTAAAGGCCTACTGAAACCCACTACTACCGACCACGCAGTCTGATAGTTTATACACTACCGTTGAAAAGTTTGGGGTCAACCAAACAATTTTGTGGAATAGCCTTCATTTCTAAGAACAAGAATAGACTGTCGAGTTTCAGATGAAAGTTCTCTTTTTCTGGCCATTTTGAGCGTTTAATTGACCCCACAAATGTGATGCTCCAGAAACTCAATCTGCTCAAAGGAAGGTCAGTTTTGTAGCTTCTGTAACGAGCTAAACTGTTTTCAGATGTGTGAACATGATTGCACAAGGGTTTTCTAATCGTCAATTAGCCTTATGAGCCAATGAGCAAACACATTGTACCATTAGAACACTGGAGTGATAGTTTCTGGAAATGGGCCTCTATACACCTATGTAGATATTGCACCAAAAACCAGACATTTGCAGCTAGAATAGTCATTTACCACATTAGCAATGTATAGAGTGTATTACTTTAAAGTAATACAATATAGAGTGAAAACTTTTTTTTTGCTGATTTCATGTGTTTAGTGTTTTAGTTCTTGTCTTTGGTGGCTTTTTCTCTTTTTTTGGTATTTTCCTGTAGCAGTTTCATGTCTTCCTTTGAACGATATTTCCCGCATCTACTTTGTTTTTATCCTTCTTCGTGGATTGTCATGTCATGTTCGGATGTACATCGTGGACGCCGTCTTTGCTCCACAGTAAGTCTTTGCTGTCGTCCAGCATTCTGTTTTTGTTTACTTTGTAGCCAGTTCAGTTTTAGTTTCGTTCTGCATGGCCTTCCCTAAGCTTCAATGCCTTTTCTTTAGGGCACTCACCCTTTGTTTGTTTTTGGTTTAAGCATTAGACACCCTTTTACCTGCACGCTGCCTCCCGCTGTTTCCGACATCTACAAAGCAATTAGCTACCTGCTGCCACCTACTGCTATGGAAGAGTATTACACGGTTACTCTGCCGAGCTCTAGACAGCACCGACACTCAACAACAACACATCATTTGCAGACTATAATTACTGGTTTGCAAAAAATATTTTTTACCCCAAAGAGGTGAAATTAGATAATCTCCCACGGCACACCAGACTGTATCTCACGGTGTGCCGCGGCACAGTGGATGAAAAACACTGGTCTAATGCATTGGCACGTATTTCGTAGTTCTAGACCAGGAGTGTCAAACTCATTTTAGATAGGGGACCACATGGAGAAAAATCTACTCCCAAATGGGCCAGACTGGTGAAATCACGGCACGATAACTTAAAAATAACGACAACTTCAGATTGTTTTCTTTGTTTAAAAAGAGAGCAAAAACATTCTGAAATTTAATTTGAATGATTCTGACTTTAAAAGTGAAGGGTTTTCAGTTTGGATTGAGAAAAATGTAAATGCAGTCCTGTAATCAGGACCTTCGAGGGGGAAAAAGACCGTTAGCGGATGAATTTGAGAACACATAAGAGTTGATATAGCTGCGTTGCGGTAGCCAATCAGATCACAAGTTGTTGACAGTAGCCTATCTAGGTAGCCTGATGTTAACGAGACTGTGATTGGATACTCACTTGTCATTCCAAAGTGAGTATCCGATCACAAGTTGCAATTTACCCGGAAGCGGGAAGTGTTGCGCCGTAGCCAGACCGGGATAGCAGAGAAGGAGAACAAAACGTTGATTAGGTGGCGGATATATATTTGCAAAGCCCTTTTCAAGAAGGATATTTAAAGAGAAACTACATCTTGTGAGAGACCATGTCTGCCGACCCGGGAAGCTCGAATCAGCCGACGACGAGGAGCACCGCTGGCTTATACGCCGTCAAATGGGTTCTACAAATTGTGAGTTCAAATATTTTTATTTTTTCACTTTTAATGTTTACATGCTGGGTCAAAAGTATACATACAGCAATGTTAATATTTGGTTACAAGTTTCACTGCAATAAGGCGCTTTTGGTAGCCATCCACAAGCTTCTGGTTGAATTTTTGACCACTCCTCTTGACAAAATTGGTCCAGTTCCGCTAAATGTGTTGGTTTTCTGATATGGACTTGTTTCTTCAGCATTGTCCACACGTTTAAGTCAGGACTTTGGGAAGGCCATTCTAAAACCTTCATTCTAGCCTGATTCCTTTACCACTTTTGACGTGTGCTTGGGGTCATTGTCCTGTTGGAACACCCAACTGCGCCCAAGACCCAACCTCTGGGCTGATGATTTTAGGTTGTCCTGAAGAATTTGGAGGTAATCCTCCCTTTTTCATTGTCCCATTTACTCTCTGTAAAGCACCAGTTCCATTGGCAGCAAAACAGGCCCAGAGCATAATACTACCACCACATAGAACCTTTATTTAACCAGATAAGAAAACCCATTGAGATCAAGATCTCTTTCACAAGGGTGACCTGGCCAAGAGGTCAACAGCACATGTCACAGAGCAGTTTCAACAATAATACATTAAGACATACATTTTAAAATACATAAGAGAACCATAAAACAACAGAGATTTACATCTTTAAAAACACAGGCACTGTGCAAACGTCTCTCGCTGTTTGTCCCTCAGGACAGAACGGAAGGCTCCAAATGGAAGTAGTTCTGTAAGTTTCAGTTTCGTCTGCAATGCATTCCATGCCATAGGGGCACAATGCCAAAAGCTATTTTGCCAAATTCAGTCCGTACATGGGGAACAGTTAAAACATACAAATTGTTAGAACGTAATGCATAAGAGCTGCTTTTTCTTTGTAACAAGAGTACACAAGTATGGAGGTATTAAACCTAAAAGAGCCTTATAAATGATAGTCAGCCAATGTGTGTATCTGCGTGCACTCAATGAAGATAAGTCTGACTTCATATACAGTTGACAATGGTGGGTGAGACTACGACAGCCAGTAACAAATCTTAGTGCTGAATGAAAAACAGTGTCCAAGGACTGGAGGCATTTAGATGAAGCACTAAAATAAAGCACGTCTCCGTAATCAATTACAGGCAAGATAGTTGCTGTCACCAATTTCTTTCTGACTTTAAGAGAGAAGCAGTTTTTATTTCTAAAAAAGAAGCCAAGCTTTACCCTAAGCTTAGAGACCAAGTTGTTAATATGGGCTTTAAATGAAAGCTCCTGATCAAGAGTAAAACCCAAGTACTTGTAATTTAAGACCTGCTCTATAGGGTTTCCATTTGATGTTACAATATTTGGAATATTTTCCAGTAGCACCCTTGAATGAGAGAAAACCATTACCTTGCTTTTATCTGTATTTAAAACCAATTTAAGATCAAATAAGCGAGCCTGGATGACATCAAAAGCAGCTTGTAAAAACTCAAAAGCCTGAGTGATGGAGGTTGAACAGCAATAAATAATGGTGTCGTCTGCATAAAAATGGTACATTGTATTTGACAAATTATTACAAAGATTATTTATGTAGATAGCAAATAAAATGGGCCCCAGCACTGAGCCTTGTGGAACGCCTTTGGTAATGTCCAGTAATGAAGAGGTGGTCCCAGCCACCTGTACACGTTGTGTTCTGCTGGAGAGATAGTCTGTGAACCAAGCAGCTGCATTTTTAGATAATCCAACGTGATGAAGGGCTTGAATTAACAGACTGTGGTCTACTGTGTCAAATGCTTTTGACAAATCAATAAATAGGGCGACACAATATTTCTTGCCGTCTACAGCCTCGATTAAATCATTGAGGACCTTAAGAGCAGCTGTAATAGTGCCATGCTGTTTTCTAAAACCAGATTGAAATGGAGATAAAATATTGTTTGATTCTAAAAAATCCTCTAGCTGGTTACTGATGATCTTCTCAAACAATTTTGCTAAAATGCATAATTTAGAAATTGGTCTGTAATTATTTATATTTGTGGGTTCACCCCCTTTTAGCAGGGGAAGAAACAAAGGCCGATTTCCAGATTTTTGGAATGCTTTTACTTGTTAGACTTAGGTTAAAAATATGCGAGAGAGGCTCAGCAACAAAATCAGCAGCCAATTTTAAGAAAAAGGGTTCAATTTGGTCAGGTCCTGCTGCTTTAGTTGTGTCCAGGCTCTTTAGTGCACTGTTTACCTCGGATATTGATACAGGTGTGAACTTAAAAGTGCAGGTGCTGCGTCTATTTACAGCTATGTGGTGTATTTGGTATATTAACATTAGTTAAACCAACATTTGACAATTGAGGATTCAACGACTCAAACAAGGATCCGGCAGAAACAAAATACTCATTAAAACAATTTGATATAGTTGTTTTATCAGACAAAGTACCAGATTGAGTAATTAAAGGACTTGGAAAGTCATTTGTTGTCACATGATTTAAAGAAGCTTTTATGGTTTGCCAAAACTTTTTGGGATCATTTATATGTTTTTTGCATTCATGCAGGTAAAAATCAGACTTGGCCCTCTTAACAAGCGAAGTACATTTATTTCTAAGCTGGCGAAAGCTAAACCAGTCAGCCTCTGGCATGCTTGACAGTAGGAATGGTGGTCCTGGGATTAAAAGGCCTCACCTTTTTTCCTCCAAACATATTGCTAGGTACACTGCAAAAAGTCAGTGTTCAAAAACAAGAAAAAAAATACAAAAATTAAGGGTATTTTATTTGAACTAAGCAAAATTATCTGCCAATAGAACAAGAAAATTTGGCTTGTCAAGACTTCCCAAAACAAGTCAAATTAGCTAACCTCAATGAACCCCAAAATACCTTAAAATAAGTATGTTCTCACTAATAACAAGTGCACTTTTCTTGGTAGAAAAAAAAATGAGACCTTTTTGCTCAATATGTTGAAAAATATTCTTAAATTAAGTAAATGCTAGTGCCATTATCTTGACATAATGATATGCGCTCGGCATCATGATTTTTTTTTGTTCATGCTTGAAGTAAGAAATGATTACTTTAAAAAAGTAGTTTTATACTTGTGAGTGTTGATGACACAGCTTTGCAACAGTTGATATTCTAGTTTCAAGCATGTTTTACTCAATATAGGTCATCCAATCTCAGCAACAAGCTGTAATATCTTACTGAGATCATTTAGGACCAAAACCCTTAAAACAAGTAAAACACTCTAACATAAAATCTGCTTGGTGAGAAGAATTATCTTATCAGACAAAAAATAAGCAAATATCACCCTTATTTGAGATATTTAATCTTACTTAGATTTCAGTTTTTGCAGTGTATTGTGGCCAAACAGCTCATTTTTTGTTTCTTCTGACATCACATGGACAAAGATAAGAACCTTCTGGAGGAAATTTATGTCACATTTTCAGTAGACCCATAATAAATTCAATCCAATCACTCAATCACAAAAAAATAAGAGTTGTAGAAATTATTGGAAACTCAAGACAGCCATGACATTATGTTCTTTACAAGTGTATGTAAACTTTCGACCACAACTGTACACAAGTTTGATTCTCATGCTGATTTTAGTCTATTTTTTTTTTTAATGAATTGGTTGATTTATTCCATCTAATAACATTTACACAACAATACAACCACACTATTTGTTACTTTATTAACATGTTCATTGTTTTAAAGAAAAAAAAAAAGTAAATGTTTTGGTTCAAATGCATTTTTCTTCTGTTTATCTACTGCTACTTCTAAAAAAATTTAAAAAAAAATAATTAATTCCTTCATGGCATGCTTGAATGACTCAGATTGTGATACATGTGTCAGCGATACTGAACGCTAACATGAGCAGAAAGGATATCCTGCAGGTGGGCCCTCAGACGTCGTTGAGGAAAGAAGGAAGGAAGCAATCAAGCTCTCGTCCGTGCCTGGTGAGTATGAACCGTCCACGCTCAGATTGATGTGATGACTCATGAAAGTGTGTGCTGGAAGGGAGAGTTTAAAAAAAAAAAAGGTATATCTCTTATCGCTCAGGAGGAGCCTTAGAAGTGGTTGAAAGGATGAAATGTTTAACTGTAGGTGTGTGACAAAATGTGATGCCGCCGATATCAGAAAGTGAGTTCGAGCCTCACATTTTAGCTTTTTTTATTACAGTATATTTTCCCAATACTATAGAAATTAAACTTTAGAGTAATCCGTGTACAGCTTGCATGGATATCCACTGAAAAGTGTCATGATCTGTGGTTTGGATCATGTTTTTGTATTTTCTGTTAGTTTTAAGACTCCATAGTTCCTGTTTTTGTGCATCCTTGTTTGTTTTAGTTTCCATGGCGACTTATGATTTTCACCTGCCTCTTGCGTTTGGGACGCACCTGTTTCTAATCAAGAGACTATTATTTAAGCCTGTCTTTGCCAGTTAGTCGTCCTGGCGTCATTGCTTGTGTCACGCGATTGTTTGCTACTTGCCTTGCCAAGTAAGTTTTTGTTTGTTCATGCCACAGACAGTGAGTTTTTGCCCTGTTTATAGTCTATGCTAAGTGTTAGCTTTTGTTTCCTGCGCTAAGTTGTGCCTTTTTGTTTGTACCATTTTGAGAGTCAAGATTAAATCATGTTCCTGCCTGGTGAGGGTGGTCGCATATAGCAGCAGTCGACCTCCAGGCCCCAACTCCCCACCCCTCTGTTGCGAGTTGTCTTGATTAAATGCATACTTGCCAACCTTGAGACCTCCAATATCGGGGAGTAGGGGGGGGGGGTGTTGGGGGCGGGGGGCGTATTTGGGGGTGTGGTTATTTACAGCTAGAATTCACCAACTCGAGTATTTCATATATATATATGTATATATGTATATATATATATGTATATATGTATATATATATGTATATATGTGTATATATATGTATATATATGTATATATATGTATGAAATACTTGACTTTCAGTGAATTCTAGCTATATATATATATATATTTATTTTATTTACATAAAATAAACACTTGAATTTCAGTGTTCCGGTGGCTATCCATTAGATGGCAGTATTGTCCTGTTTAACTTCTCCGTTCATGATGAGTATATCATTTCGGCCACCTTGTTCAATGGAGAAGTCTGTTCTACATATTTACGGGCAACATACACCTTCCCCTTCAAACTGTCCTGGATGAACTGAAATTCTTGTTTCCATTCGTTTTGGAACTTGCAAGCGTATTTCTTCATCTTGCTCGTCGACGGCGTCGCCATGTCTGTAATTTCCTCGTTCTTCTGCTTTGTCTCCTTGTTGTGTGCGCAGTTGTCCACTCTACTCTCTAAAAGCCCTAGATGTTATGACGTCATTGGGCAGGCAAGCTGTTTATATTGTGGGAAAGCGGACGTGAGAACAGGCTGTCCCCACTCACTCACTCACTCAGTCTCAGGTCTGCATTGAGCTGGAGGGGGCGTGGCCTCCAGCTCTGGCTGAATACCGGGAGTTTGTCGGGAGAAAATCTCTGCCGGGAGGTTGTCGGGAGAGGCGCTGAATACCGGGATTCTCCCGCTAAAAACGGGAGGGTTGGCAGGTATGTTAAATGTAACGTGTTTATGTGTGCATTGCATGGAGGTTTTTTCCCACTCCAGACTAGGCCCCCTTAGGAGCCCAGTCTAGATTGTATTTTTTTTACTCATCTTCTTCCCCAGCGTTTTACCTTTTTCTTATCTTTTACGGGGCGCCTTTGGCGACCCATCAGCGTTCCTGTTCTTTAACCCTGTACACTGTTTGTTTGTCTAATCTTGAACGGGTTTGTGCTGAAAACAAAGTTTCGTTGTACTTGTGCAATGACAATAATCATTATTATCACAATATCCTATCCTATTCTAACTAATTAGTAGAGATGTCCGACAATATCGGCCTGCCGATATTATCGGCCGATAAATGCTTTAAAATGATCATTTAGGACCAAAACTCTTAAAACAAGTAAAACACTCTAACATAAAATCTGCTTAGTGAGAAGAATTATCTTATCAGACAGAAAATAAGCAAATATCACCCTTATTTGAGATATTTAATCTCACTTAGATTTCAGTTTTTGCAGTGTATGTGTGGCATCCTGAATAACATTTACTCAATGTTACTATTGTGTTGTGCAACACTTCCTCTACTCAGATTTATTCCCCAGCTTGTTAATTTTTATTATCTATTTAATCTTTCAGCCCCCCACTTGTGCGGTCTCTCAATTTCTCTCCACTTCCTCGGCATCCCATTTGTCAGCAGGGCCCGAAAATATTATTACTATTACTCCGCCGGTGATAACAACACCCGCGTTAAAATGGATTTTTTTTTTAAGCTGGTCAATACCGACCAGCTGTGTTATTAATTGTTTGTTTGCCGCTGTTACACGTCATGTGTTTGTTTTGTTGTCTTGCTCGTTTTGAGGAGCGACGGCCGTAATCTCGCCAGATGTTTACCCTTAAGAGATCCCGCGGACATTGTGGTGCGATAGTGTGTGGAACGACTGCAGGTGCAATTTGCCACAGGGTATTCATTTTTAAAGCATTTTAGATTGGGCATCTGTTCTTTAAGTTACGCTATATTACCAAAAGTATTTGGCCACCCATCCAAATGATGAGTATCAGGTGTCCTAATGACTTGGCCCAACCACAGGTGTATAAAATCAAGCACTTATGCATGGAGACTGTTTCTACAAACATTTGTGAAAGAATGGGCCGCTTTCAGTGATTTCCAGCGTGGAACTGTCATAGGATGCCACCTGTGCAACAAATCCAGTCGTGAAATTTCCTCGCTCCTAAATATTCCAAAGTTAACTGTCGGCTTTATTATAAGAAAATGGAAGAGTTTGGGAACAACAGCAACTCAGCCACCAAAGGGTAAGCCACGTAAACTGACAGAGAGGGGTCAGCGGATGCTGAAGCGCATAGTGCAAAGAGGTCGCCGACTTTCTCCACAGTCAGTTGCTACAGAGCTCCAAACTTCACGTGACCTTCCAATTAGCCCACGTACAGTACGCAGAGAGCTTCATGGAATGGGTGTCAAGACGAGGGGTTTTTTCGCAACTTACTGCGAGTATTGTTCTCCCGGGATGCAAACGGACTTTTCCGGACAAAGGTAGCAGGTAGGAACATATTTATTCTTGACTCTCAAATAGGTGAAAACAAAAAAGGCGCACAAGGCGAAGGCACAACTTAGCGCAGGAAACAAAAACTAACATTTAGCGTAAACTATGGACAGGGCAAAACAAAAACTCGCTAACCGTGGCATGAATAAACAAAACGTACTTAGCATGGCATGAAGCAAACAATCGCATGAAAAGAGCATGAAACAATCGCATGAATACAAGCATGAAAAGAGCATGAAACACTCGCATGAATACAAGCATAAACTATGGCATGAAAAGAACAATGTCGCCAGACCGACTATTTGGACTAACTAATAATAGTCTCTTTTGATTAGAGACAGGTGTGACCCGACCGCAAGAGACGGGTGAAAATCATAAGTCGTCATGGAAGCTAAAACATACAAGGGAGCGCAAACAGGAACTAAAAGAGTCCAAAAACTAACAAAAACATAATCCAGACCACAGATCATGACAATGGGTCTCCATGGCCGAGCAGCTGCATCTAAGCCATACATCACCAAGTACAATGTAGAGCCACTGGACTCTAGGGCGGTGTAGCTTGGTTGGTAGTGCGGCCGTGCCAGCAACTTGAGGGTTCCAGGTTCGATCCCCGCTTCTGCCATCCTCGCCACTGCCGTTGTGTCCTTGGGCAAGACACTTTACCCACCTGCTCCCGGTGCCACCCACACTGGTTTAAATGTAACGTAGATAACTTGAAATTTCCTCGCTCCT
Organism: Entelurus aequoreus; assembly: GCF_033978785.1. Classification (NCBI taxonomy): domain Eukaryota; kingdom Metazoa; phylum Chordata; class Actinopteri; order Syngnathiformes; family Syngnathidae; genus Entelurus; species Entelurus aequoreus. The sequence continues at coordinate 13,722,600 of NC_084755.1, forward strand.
AAATATTCCAAAGTCAACTTTATTATAAGAAAATAGAAGAGTTTGGGAACACCAGCAACTCAGCCACCGAGTGGTAGGCCACGTAAACTGACAGAAAAGGGGTCGGCGGGGGTCAGAGCTCCAAACTTCATGTGACCTTCCAATGAGCCCACGTACAGTACGCAGAGAGCTTCATGGAATGGGTTTCCATGGCCGAGCAGCTGCATCCAAGCCATACATCACCAAGTCCAATGCAAAGCCGCTGGACTCTAGGGCGGTGTAGCTCGGTTGGTAGAGTGGCCGTGTTAGCAACTTGAGGGTTTCAGGTTCGATCCCCGCTTTCGCCATCCTAGTCGCTGCCGTTGTGTCCTTGGGCAAGACACTTTACCCACCTGCTCCCGGTGCCACCCACACTGGTTTAAATGTAACTCAGATATTGGGTTTCACTCTGTAAAAGCGCTTTGAGTCACTAGAGAAAAACGCTATATGAAACGTGGGTTCACCTGATGCTGACAAATCCTCCCACAGCCTGGATGTCTTCTTTTATTGGCAGCGCACACACGCTAGGACAGCACACAACTTTTCAGTCTCTCTGGCAACGTCCAGTGTGCGCTTCCTCGTTCACTCCAACTCCAACAACTGTGTCTCGGCCCGGCTGCTGCTAATAAGCATGGCAGGTGATTGGATGATCAGCCCCAGCTGGGTAATCCAATCACCTGCCAGCTGTGCTTCGAGGCCGGTCCTTACACACCCCGCTCCGCGGCAGGCCCTCAGACTACGCCCCCCCTCCACAAAATATAATGAACTTCGCTTTAGAGCGAGTGATGAGTCACGCTTTTCCATCTGGCAATCTGATGGATGAGTCTGGGTTTGGAGGTTGCCAGGAGAACGCTACATTTCGGACTGCATGGTGCCGTGTGTGAAATTTGGTGGAGGAGGAATTATGGTTTGGGGTTGTTGTTTTTTTAGCCTAAGTGCTTGATTTTATACACCAAGTGAATAGGACACCTGATTCTCATCATTTGGATGGGTGGCCAAATACTTTTGTCAATATAGTGTATTTCCTTCTGACCAAAAATGTCCTTTTTTTAATCTCACATTTATAACGAATGACATGTCGGACAACGAGCTGCCAGTGTTGTTATTTCTATGTCTGTCCACCAGATGGCACTGTTTTTTTCCATTTCAAAGCAAGCAGCAAAATGTCTCACCTTTTACTAAATGGCGATTATACATAATTAATTAAGATAAAAATGGCCCATTGAAAATGGCATTTTTTCTTCTTTATATGACACATTTATCTTATTATAAACTAATTTATTCATTTACGAAGACATGCACCTGGAGATAGGTTGATTGGCAACACTAAATTGGCCCTAGTGTGTGAATGTGAGTGTGAATGTTGTCTGTCTATCTGTGTTGGCCCTGTGATGAGGTGGCGACTTGTCCAGGGTGTACTCTGCCTTCCGCCCGAATGCAGCTGGGATAGGCTCCAGCACCCCTTGTGACCCCGAAAGGGATAAGCGGTAGAAAATGGATGGTGGATGGATGTTAGTATATCAATTTTGTTTAATTTTGTTATGTTTATATTTGTCCACCAGATGGCACTGCTTTTTCCATTTCAAATCATGCAGCAAAAAGCCTAAAATGGCAATACTACATACCCATTTGTTCCTTGTGACCAAAGATGCACACTGTAATTTATATATATATATTTAAAATCACACATATATCTTTATATAAACTAATGTAATCTATTTTGTTTATATTTTAATTACAAAATATGGGCTATCATTTTTGGTATTTCTATATTTGTCCACCAGATGGCACTGCTTTTCCCATTTCAAAGCATGCAGCAAAATGCCTAAAATGGCAATACTACATACACATTTGTTCCTTGTGACCAAAGATGTACACTGTAAATTTTATTTATATATATATATATATATATATATATTTTTTTTTTTTTTTTAAATCACACATATATCTTTATTTAAAGTAATGTAATCATTTTTGTTTATATTTTAATTGCAAAGTATGGGCTATCATTTTTGGTATTTCTATATTTGTCCACCAGATGGCACTGCTTTTCCCATTTCAAAGCAAGCAGCAACATGTCTCACCTTTTTACTGTTTACTGTGTATCTATTGACGTTTGTATGAATGGTAAACATTAATATGTCGGTTTATGCTAGTAATCTTTTCGAAAAGGTCCAATGAAAACCGGAAAAATTATTTTAGCCATAAGAAAACTTTTTTTTTTTTTTTAATTACTCCATTTCAGACACCCCAATATTAACACCAAAAACATTTGTATAAAGAATAATTAAAGTTTTACATGAGGAAAATGATGTGAAATACGTATAAATTGTCAATGAAATTGATAAAAGAACATTTACCTTAAAACTTTTACTCACCGGAAAGAACCACGCAGACTTTGCTATGAGTTATTTCTTGGATTTAACAGTGTTTCTCACCTTTTTTATCAAAGTGCTCTCACTTGCAACTTCCTTGAGCCCCATGCATATATTATTTTACAGACATACCGAAAACCGAAAAAATTATTTTACCCAGAAGAAAACGTATTTTTTTAATTAATCCATTTCAGACATCCCAATATTAACACCAAACACATTTTTATGAAGAGTAATTAAAGTTTTACGTAAGGAAAACAATGTGAAATACGTTTAAATGGTCAATGAAATTGATAAATGAACATTTAACTTATCACTTTTTCTCTTAGTGGCAAAGACGATGATAAGTGGAGAGGGCAGATGTGAGGAAAGAACCGGAAAGAATAATAATAATAGATTTTATTTGTAAAAAGCACTTTACATTGAGTAAACAACCTCAAAGTGCTACAGTGTATTAAAAAAATAAAAGAAAAAGATAATAAAAAATAAAAATAAATAAAAACTAGAACAGCCAAATAGCTAGAACTAGTATGCATATATCTAAAAAAAAAAAAAGCCTTTTTTAAAAGCATCCACAGTCTGTGGTGCCCTCAGGTGGTCAGGGAGAGCGTTCCACAGACTGGGAGTGGCGGAGCAGAAAGCCTCCCACCACGCAGACATCATATTTGTACTTTGCTATGAGTTATTTCTTGAATTTAACAGTGTTGCTCACCTTTTTTTTATCAAAGTGCTTTCACTTGCAACTTCCTTGAGCCCCATGGTGTCTTTTTTACAGTCAAACTTAAAAAAATATTTTACCCATAAGCAAAAAAATAATAATTTTAATTAATCCATTTCGGACAACCCAATATTAGCACCAAACACATTTTTATAAAGAATAATTAAAGTTTTACATGCGGAAAACAATGTGAAATATGTATAATTGTCAATGAAATTGATAAATGAACATTTAACTTATCAGTTTAATTCTTGGTGGCTAAGACGATAAGTGGAGAGGGCGGATGTGAGGAAAGAACCGGAAAGAACCACGCAGACGTCATATTTGGACTTTGCTATGAGTTATTTCTTGAATTTAACAGCGTTTCTCACCTTTTTAATCAAAGTGCTTTAACTTGCAACTTCCTTAAGCCCCATAGTGTCTTATTTTATAGTAATACCAAAAACCGAAAAAATTATTTTACCCCTAAAACATTTTTTTTTATTAATCCATTTCAGACACCCCATTATTAACACCAAATGCCATTTTTACAAATAGTATTTATAAAGTTTTGCTTGAGGAAAACAATGTGAAATACGTATAAATTGTCAGTTAAATTGATAAAGGAACATTTAACTTGATAAATGAACATTTGACTTATCACTTTTACTCTTGGTGGCTAAGACGATGATAAGTGGAGAGGGTGGATGTTAGGAAAGAATAATAATAATAATATATTTTATTTGTAAAAAGCACATTACATTGAGTAAACAACCTCAAAGTGCTACAGTGTATTAAAAAAAAGATAATAAAAAATAAATAAAAATAAAAACTAGAACAGCCAAATAGATAGAACTAGTATGCATATATCTAAAAAAAAAAAAAAGGCTTTTTTAAAAATAAGGGGTTTTAAGCCTTTTTTAAAAGCATCCACAGTCTGTGGTGCCCTCAGGTGGTCAGGGAGAGCCCGGTCTCCCACCACGCAGACATCATATTTGGACTTTGCTATGAGTTATTTCTTGAATTTAACAGCGTTTCTCACCTTTTTTTTATCAAAGGGCTTTCACTTGCAACTTTTTTGAGCCCCATGGTGTCTTTTTTTACAGTCAAACTGAAAAAAATATTTTACCCATAAGCAAACATTTTTTTATTTTAATTAATCCATTTCGGACACCCCAATATTAACACCAAACACATTTTTATAAATAATAATTAAAGTTTTACATGCGGAAAACAATGTGAAATACGTATAAATTGGCAATGAAATTGATAGATTAACATTTAACTTATCAGTTTAACTCTTAGTGGCTAAGACGATGATAAGTGGAGAGGGCGGATGTGAGGAAAGAACCGGAAAGAATAATAATAATAATAATAATAGATTTTATTTGTAAAAAGCACTTTTCATTAGTAAACAACCTCAAAGTGCTACAGTGTATTAAAAAAAATAAATAAAAAGATAATCAAAAATAAATAAAAATAAAATTTAGAACAGCCAAATATCTAGAACTAGTATGCATATATCTAAAAAAAAAAAGGCTTTTTTAAAAATAAGGGTTTTTAAGCCTTTTTTAAAAGCATCCACAGTCTGTGGTGCCCTCAGGTGGTCAGGGAGAGCGTTCCGCAGACTGGGAGCGGCGGAGCAGAAAGCCCGGTCTCCCACCACGCAGACATCATATTTGGACTTTGCTATGAGTTATTTCTTGAATTTAACAGCGTTTCTCACCTTTTTTTTATCAAAGTGCTTTCACTTGCAACTTATTTGAGCCCCATGGTGTCTTTTTTTTACAGTCATACTTGTGTGAGGAGTCTGTGCTGGAAGTGGGCGTGGTCTCTGAGGATGGAGGCGGTTTGTGCTCCACTGCAGTGCAGCTGCCGTACCACCAGGTGATGCAGCTGGTCAACACGCTCCACTTAATGCTGACCTGCCAAGCTTCCTCTCCACCAGCTGGAGGTGTTAAGTGCCCAAATGAGCTCCTCGCTGATACGGACACGCAGATACTTGAAGCTGCCCGCCATCTCCACTCCAAGCTCCCGGATAAACAGTGGCAGATGTCAGCTATCCTCTCCTTGGTCTTGTTTGTGCAGAGGGTGAGTTTGTCGTTTTTGACGCCATGTCACATGTCACTTTCTCCCGTGTCGCTTCATGCACGCCAATCACCGCGATGTTATCTGCAAACGTGAGCACGTACATACACTTGTAAAGAACATCATGTCATGGCTGTCTTGAGTTTCCAGTAATTTCTACAATTCTTATTTTTTTGTGATAGAGTGATTGGAGCACATACTTGTCGGTCACAAAAAACATTCAATTTTTAACAGTTTGGTTCTTTTATGAATTTATTATGGGTCTACTGAAAATGTTGGGTCAACAGTATACATATAGCAATGTTAATATTTGGTTACATGTCCCTTGGCAAGTTTCACTGCAATAAGGCGCTTTTGGTCACATGGACAAAGAAGACCTTCTGGTGGTCAGATGAAACAAAAATTGAGCTGTTTGGCCACAATACCCAGCAATATGTTTGGAGGAGAAAAGGTGAGGCCTTTAATCCCAGGAACACCATGCCTACCGTCAAGCATGGTGGTGGTAGTATTATGCTCTGGGCCTGTTTTGCTGCCAATGGAACTGGTGCTTTACAGAGAGTAAATGGAACAATGAAAAAGGGGGATTACCTCCAAATTCTTCAGGACAACCTAAAATCATCAGCCCGGAGGTTGGGTCTTGGGCGCAGCTGGGTGTTCCATTGAGTGGTAAAGTGGTAAAGGAACGGCTAAATCAGGCTAGAATTAAGGTTTTAGAATGGCCTTCCCAAAGTCCTGACTTAAACGTGATGTTGGTGGAGAAGGCCTGGCTCTCAGTCTCCATTCTAATTCATCACAAAGGTGTTCTATCGGGTTCCGGTCAGGACTCTGTGCAGGCCAGTCAAGTTCTCTGTCATCCATGTCTTTATGGACCTTGCTTTGTGCACTGGTGCACAGTCATGTTGGAAGAGGAAAGGGCCCGCTCCAAACTGTTCCCACAAGTTTGGGAGCATGGAATTGTCTAAAATTGTTTTGGTATCCTGGAGCATTCGAAGTTCCTTTCACTGGAACTAAAGGGCCAAGCCCAACTCCTGAAAAACAACCCCACACCATAATTCCTCCGCTGACCCCTCTCTGTCAGTTTACGTGGCCTACCACTTGGTGGCTGAGTTGCTGTTGTTCCCAAACTCTTCCATTTTCTTATAATAAAGCCGACAGTTGACTTTGGAATATTTAGGAGCGAGGAAATTACACGACTGGATTTGTTGCACGGGTGGCATCCTATGACAGTTCCACGCTGGAAATCACTGAGAGCGGCCCATTCTTTCACAAATGTTTGTAGAAACAGTCTCCATGCCTAAGTGCTTGTTTTTATACACCTGTGGCCGGGCCAAGTGATTAGAACACCCGATTCTCATCATTTGGATGGGTGGCCAAATACTTTTGGCACTATAGTGTATCTTTGGCCAGTTTCACCCATTCCTCTTTACAGCACCTATCCACCCCCATCAGGTTGGAGGAAAAGTGTTGGTTTTCATTGCTGCATTCATCTTAGTCTAGTCAGGGAGGTGACCCAGAATCCGATGGTCACTCTGTCAGAGCTACAGCTACCTTCCAGAAGGACAACCGTCTCTGCAGCAATCCACCAATCAGGCCTGTATGGTATAGTGGCCAGAGAGAAGCCATTTATTAGTAAAAAAGGTTGCTAAAATGCACCTGAAAGACTCTCTCAGACCAAGAGAAACTAAATTCTCTGGTCTGATGAGACAAATATTGAACTCTTTGGTGTCATGTTTAGGAGAAACCCGACACCCCTCATCCCCAGACCAATAACACCCCTACAGTGAAGCATGGTGGTGGCAGCATCATGCTGTGGGGATGGGGGTTTTTTTTTAGCATCAGGGACTAGGAGACTAGTTAGGATAGAGGGAAAGATGAATGCAGAAATAAACAGAGACATCCTGGATGAAACCCAACACTCACTGTCCAATCTGATGGAGCTTGAGAGGTGCTGCAAAGAGGAATGGGCGAAGCTGCCCAAAGATATGGTGTGCCAAGCTTTTGGCGTCGTATTCAAAAAGCTGTAACTGCTGCCAAAAGTGCATCAACAAAGAGTTGAGCAAAAACGGTGAATACTTATGTACATGTGCTTTTTGGGGTTTTTTTAATTAATTTTTTACTAATTTTCAAAAATTAAAAAAAACTTTTAAAAAACTTTAATAAATAAACATACATTATTAAAAAAAAAAAAAAAATTATTACATGATTTTTTTTTTTAAATAAATAAATAAAAATAAATTAAAAAATTAAAAAAATATATATATACTGTATATACAGTATATATATATATATGTATATATATATACACTACCGTTCAAAAGTTTGGGGTCACCCAAACAATTTTGTGGAATAGCCTTCATTTCTAAGAACAAGAATAGACTGTCGAGTTTCAGATGAAAGTTCTCTATTTTCTGGCCATTTTGAGTGTTTAATTAACCCCACAAATGTGATGCTCCAGAAACTCATTCTGCTTAAAGGAAGGTCAGATTTGTAGCTTCTGTAACGAGCTAAACTGTTTCAGATGTGTGAACATGATTGCACAAGGGTTTTCTAATCATCAATTAGCCTTCTGAGCCAATGAGCAAACACATTGTACCATTAGAACACTGGAGTGATAGTTGCTGGAAATGGGCCTCTATACACCTATGTAGATATTGCACCAAAAACCAGACATTTGCAGCTAGAATAGTCATTTACCACATTCAATCAATCAATCAATCAATGTTTATTTATATAGCCCTAAATCACAAGTGTCTCAAAGGGCTGCACAAGCCACAACGACATCCTCGGTACAGAGCCCACATACGTGTATAGAGTGTATTTCTTTAAAGTTAAGAGTAGTTTAAAGTTATCTTCCTTCAAAAATAAGGACATTTCAATGTGACCCCAAACTTTTGAAAGGTAGTGTGTATGTATATATATATATATATATATTTTTTTTTTTTTTTTTAAATTTTATATATATATATATCTATATAAAACTTAAAAATAAACCAACATTGTCATTATGGGGTATTGTGTGGAGATTTTTGAGGATGAAAATGAACTTATTCCATTGTGGAACAAAGCTGTAACAAAACAAAATGCGGAAAGACTATAAAATACCAAAGACTATAAAAACGGGACCCATTACCTCCCTGCTTGGCCCTCAGCATCAAGGATTGGAATTGGGGGTTGAAGCAACAAAAATGATTCCCGGGCGCGGCCACCGCCGCTGCTCACTGCTCCCCTCACTGCTTCCCAGGTTGGTGAGGGTGATGGGTCAAATGCAGAGGATAATTTCACCACACCTACTGTGCGTGTGTGTGACAATCATCGGCACTTTGACTTTAACGTTAACATTATGCTCTGACTGTGGATCAACACCACCCATAAAGACTGTACCTGCCTGGACCCTTTCACGCATACTGGCCTTTAAAAAGTCAAAAACGCACCAAATAAAATTTGAAAGACCTCTTAAGAGTTAATGTACGTGTATTTGTCTTCAGCCGAGTGGACCTCTTGTTGCAAAGACATACTGTAGACTACTGCCATCTAGTGGTCGGATGAAGAAGCTGCCTGGTTTTGGGTGTGTGTCCCATTTTTATAGTCATGAAGAGTTTTTTACTATCAAAGTGTTGCACATTCACATGAAATAAGTGAATTATGAAAAAAAAACCTCCCCTCCCCCCTAAAAAGCCCCCTTACACCCCTAAGAGAGTAACATGAGTCTACCTTGCAGCTGTTTCTGCCACTTTGGACTTATTTGTTGTTCACTCCCGCCACCAATGGGGGGCGCTCTTCATCCTTAGGTGCCCTAGGTGAGGAGACCCCTCTTGGACGCGTCACAAACTCCCCAATTTTTTTTTTTTTCCAATTTTTTTTTTTGTGCTAAATTCCATCAGGGGCGAAAAGCAATGGTTGAAATCTGGAAAGTATTAAACAACCTGCCTGGTGGTGCGGAGGGAGGGGCGGGGAGGGGGGGTGGATGTGAAGGAGAGAAAAAGAGCTGGGAAGTGAAAAGTTTTTTTTTTGTGGGGTGGGGGAGAAATGAAACAGAATACAAGATTGTTCATATGCCGCCCTTTTTTTTTTTTTTTTTTTTTTTTTTTTTTTTGCTTGGCTCTGCTCATTTTCTACCACTCCCCCATCTCTCTCTCTCTCTCTCTCTCTCTCTCTCTCTCTCTCTCTCTCTCTCTCTCTCTCTCTCTCTCTCTCTCTCTCTCTCTCTCTCTCTCTCTCACACACACCAAAAAAAAATCCAGACCACTCCTCAGGCAACGCTAACATTTTTTTTTTTTTTTTTAAATCCCCTTTTAAGTCTCGAGCAGCGTTTTTGCAACTCCTTTATTTCGATGGCTCCTAAACAAACATCTGTAAGATGTAAGAAATGCTCTTATGCAGACATCGCTGTTGTTGTATCTTCATAATTCAAATGGTCGGCGACTTTTCACGCCATTTTCCCAACCCATCCCGCTCAGATGTCACACACAAGTGTGCTTGTCGGTCCCCTAAAGGTCGTAAATTTAGTGTCGATCCAGCAAAACACCCTAAAGCAGGCGTCGGCAACACAAAAATGTTAAAAGAGCCATATTGGACCAAAAATACACAAAAAATGTAAAGCCTTATTTACAGTCGTGGTCAAAAGTTTACATACACTTGTAAAGAACATAATGTCATGGCTGTCTTGAGTTTCCAATACAACTCTTATTTTTTTGTGAGAGTGATTTGTTGGTTTTCTGACATGGACTTGTTTCTTCAGCATTGTCCACACGTTTAAGTCAGGACTTTGGGAAGGCCATTCTAAAACCTTCATTCTAGCCTGATTCCTTTACCACTTTTGACGTGTGTTTGGGGTCATTGTCCTGTTGGAACACCCAACTGTGCCCAAGACCCAACCTCCGGGCTGATGATTTTAGGTTGTTAGGTAATCCTCCTTTTTCATTGTCCCATTTACTCCCTGTAAAGCACCAGTTCCATTGGCAGCAAAACAGGCCCAGAGCATAATACTACCACCACCATGCTTGACGGTAGGTATGGTGTTCCTGGGATTAAAGGTCTCACCTTTTGTCCTCCAAACATATTGCTGGGTATTGTGGCCAAACAGCTCGATTTTTGTTTCATCTGACCACAGAACTTTCCTCCAGAAGGTCTTATCTTTGTCCATGTGATGTCAGATGAAACAAATATTGAGCTGTTTGGCCAAAACACCCAGCAATATGTTTTGCTGCCAAACCAACAAATTTAGCTGAACTGCACCAATTTTGTCAAGAGGAGTGGTCAAAAATTCCACCAGAAGCTTGTGGATGGCTACCAAAAGCGCCTTATTGCAGTGAAACTTGCCAAGGGACATGTAACCAAATATTAACATTGCTGTATGTATACTTTTGACCCAGCAGATTTGCTCACATTTTCAGTAGACCCATAATAAATTCATAAAAGAACCAAACTTCATGAATGTTTTTTTGTGACCAACAAGTATGTGCTCCAATCACAAAAAAATAAAAGTTGTAGAAATTATTGGAAACTCAAGATCTTTGCTGACAGAAATGTTGTATTTAAATTTTTATTCTACACGTTTTTGCAACATTGGAAAACATTAGTAAAATTGAGGTTTCTCAGAGGGTTACATAACTCCTGGATATTACTGGCTTTTAATGGCCAAAGGTATAGATGTGTGTGTCCAAGTTAAAAGAAACGGCAGGCTGTTTTCTTCTAATGGATTTATTACAATCTTTGCAAGCTGGGTAACATTTGCTGTGGTCTGGAACAACATGGCACACAAGCAACTATCAGAAATGCAGCCAATATTACATACACATAATGTGTCATGAGACCTGCAAATATAAGTTAAATACACAGAGGACGTATGTAAAGGAAATTAAATGAGCTCAAATATACCTACAAACGAGGCATAATGATGCAATATGTACATACAGCTAGCCTAAATAGCATGTTAGCATCGATTAGCTTGCAGTCATGGATTGACCAACAATGCCTGATAAGCACTCCAGCAAATCAATAAAATCAACAAATCTCGCCTTTAGTGCATTCACGCACAGTATAAAACATTTGGTGGACAATATGAGACAAAGAAGGCGTGGCATAAAACACGTCTTTTTTTTGACAGCATCGGAGAGAGTTGTACATGCAAACAAAGTACGATGAGTTCAAGGACCGCTGAAATTAGTAGGACAAAACGGCGCTTGCCAAATACTCTCATCAGTGATGCATTTTTCATACAAACAGTGTGATTTCTAACAATTAGGAAGGTTTGTGTCATGTTTGTTCTCCTACAGAAAATATATTAAAATAATTTTTTTTTTTTTTCTTCATCTTTTTCCATTTTCAGACATCTCTGAAAGAGGTCCAGGCAGCCACTAGGGCGGCGCTAAAAGATGTAGCTGACCCCCACCCTAAAGTTAGAGTTGGTGTTTTTTTAATTTTTTTTATCTAGCATTGAGCTGTCATTTTGATTTATGGGGTTGAATAACAGCGCCACCGTGTGGTGTACTCCTCATAATAATATTAGTTTTTAAAGATTTTACATCTTACTCAAATCCATAAATACTATCCTACTATTGTTATAGTTAATAAAAAATAGCAAGGGTATATCCGCTGTATGTCGACCTATCTCTGAGGACGTTGCCGGGATGGGGGTTGGAAAGTGTTTCCTCAAGATAAAGTTAGTTTGGCGAGGCTAAACTTGGCAGCGTTTGCGCCGACAGAGATAAACGAGTGGCGGAGGGCCTCGCCGCGCAGCCGTGTCTTTAATGAACGGCTAAGTGTGTCAATGCATTTGAAATACAGTCAAATTTATCTAAGTGGATCCTTGGAGAGCGCGAGAGGATACAGTGGGAGCATTTGTGAATAAAACATGAGCATCTCCCATACGACTCGCTGGAAGATTAATTTGTGCCGCTTAAAGAACTGCGAGGCCTACATTTTTTACGTTCTATACGTTCCTTTTTTAAGATGAGGCTTTCTTACTTCTCAGGCATGGGATGTGCATGAGGTCACACACACACACACACACACACACACACATTTTTGTATTTCTTACCTTCTTGAGACCTCCGAAAAATGGCTACCTCTTTAGGACCACCCTTTCTAGATATATAAAGATCTGTATTTACAACATTAATAAAATATACATACTATGCAAATATAAAAAAGCTTGTTGTGAAAAATGAGTTGGAATTTCACAAGAAAAAGGTCACAATTTCACAAGAAAAACTCAGAATGTTGGCGGTATTATGATAAAAGTCGTCATTTTAGAAGGAAAACTGAGCATTTGTGCAATATTATGATAAAAGTTGGGATTTTACTCGATAACAATCGCAATTTTACAAGAAAAGCTTGAATTTTTGGCAATTTTATGAAAAGAGTCGTAATTTTACTCTGACAAAAGTCACAATTTTATAAGAAAACTTTAAAATTTTGTCAATATCCTAATAATAATCGGAAATTTTACTTGGCAAAATTATGACAAAAGCCATAATTTTACTCTAAAAATGTCAGATTTTACAAGAACAGAAACATTGGCAATTTTGTAATAAAAGTCAGCATTTTGTATTACAAATGTCACCATTTTGCATTAAAATGTAATAATTTAACATAAAAAAGCAATAATTTTACGAGAAAATATCGCAATATTACAGAAACAGAAAGAATATGAGAAATTGTTCCCAATTTTATAGGAAAAAAGTCGACACGTTGAGAGAGAAAAAGACTGTTTTTATTTTGTTTTATTTTTTTAAATTTTTTTTTTGTTTGTAATTGTTTTTTAATCTTCATTATTTACTTCAAGTTATTACAGTATGTCTCTATATACATATTTATATTATTCTTTTTAAATAACTTGGGCCAAAAGGGGCGCATTTCAATTCCTTACACATACTTGTTATTTCATATGTTGACCAGAGGGGGAGCACTTTTAAAACCGACACGCAGTCAAATTGAAAAATCCCTCCTTTTTGGGACCACCCTAACTTTGATAGATTTCACCACCAGGGGTGCAAATGAGACATTCTCTATTAGATGCCATGGTTTTCCGTATTGGGACCATGATTTATGTCATCACTTGTTCACCGGTCCTCATATGGACGGTACTTTTCCTTGTTGATGTCTCAAGAAGGGTAGAAATACAGGAACACACAGACACACACATTTTTGTATGTCCTACCTTCTTGAGACCTCCGAAAAATGCCTACCTCTTTATGACCACCATTTCTAGATATATATAAAGATGTGTATTTACAACATTAATAATATATACATACTATGCAAATATAAAAAAGCTTGTTGTGAAAAATGAGTTGGAATTTCACAAGAAAAAGGTCACAATTTCACAAGAAAAACTTAGAATTTTGGCGGTATTATAATAAAAGTCGTCATTTTACTCAACGCAAGTCCAAATTTTAGAAGGAAAACTGAGCATTTGTGCAATATTATGATAAAAGTTGGGATTTTACTCGATAACAATCGCAATTTTACAAGAAAAGCTTGAAATTTTGGCAATTTTATGAAAAGTCGTAATTTTACTCTGACAAAAGTCACTTTAAAATTTTGTCAATATCCTAATAATAATCGGAAATTTTACTTGGCAAAATTATGACAAAAGCCATAATTTTACTCAAAAAATGTCAGATTTTACAAGAAGAACAGAAACATTGGCAATTTTGTAATAAAAGTCAGCATTTTGTATTACAAATGTCACCATTTTGCATTAAAATGTAATAATTTAACATAAAAAAGCAATAATTTTACGAGAAAATATTGCAATATTACAGAAACAGAAAGAATATGAGAAATTGTTCCCAATTTTATAGGAAAAAAGTCGACACATTGAGAGAGAAAAAGACTGATTTTATTTTGTTGTTTTATTTTTTTTTATTTTTTTTTTTGTTTGTAAATGTTTTTTAATCTTCATTATTTACTTCAAGTTATTACAGCATGTCTCTATATACATATTTATATTATTCTTTTTAAATAACTTGGGCCAAAGGGGGCGCATTTCAATTCCTTACACATACTTGTTATTTCATATGTTGACCAGAGGGGGAGCACTTTTAAAACCGACACGCAGTCAAATTGAAAAATCCCTCCTTTTTGGGACCACCCTAACTTTGATAGATTTCACCACCAGGGGTGAAAATGAGACATTCTCTATTAGATGCCATGGTTTTCCGTATTGGGACCATGATTTATGTCATCACTTGTTCACCGGTCCTCATATGGACGGTACTTTTCCTTGATGTCTCAAGAAGGGTAGAAATTCAGGAACACACAGACACACACATTTTTGTATGTCCTACCTTCTTGAGACCTCCGAAAAATGCCTACCTCTTTATGACCACCATTTCTAGATATATAAAGATGTGTATTTACAACATTAATAATATATACATACTATGCAAATATAAAAAAGCTTGTTGTGAAAAATGAGTTGGAATTTCACAAGAAAAAGGTCACAATTTCACAAGAAAAACTCAGAATGTTGGCGGTATTATGATAAAAGTCGTCATTTTACTCAACGCAAGTCAAAATTTTAGAAGGAAAACTGAGCATTTGTGCAATATTATGATAAAAGTTGGGATTTTACTCGATAACAATCGCAATTTTACAAGAAAAGCTTGAAATTTTGGCAATTTTATGAAAAGAGTCGTAGTTTTACTCTGACAAAAGTCACAATTTTATAAGAAAACTTTAAAATTTTGTCAATATCCTAATAATAATCGGAAATTTTACTTGGCAAAATTATGACAAAAGCCATAATTTTACTCAAAAAATGTCAGATTTTACAAGAAGAACAGAAACATTGGCAATTTTGTAATAGAAGTCAGCATTTTGTATTACAAATGTCACCATTTTGCATTAAAATGTAATAATTTTACATAAAAAAGCAATAATTTTACGAGAAAATATTGCAATATTACAGGAACAGAAAGAATATGAGAAATTGTTCCCAATTTTATAGGAAAAAAGTCGACACATTGAGAGAAAAAGACTGTTTTTATTTTGTTGTTTTATTTTTAAAAAAAATTTTTGTTTTGTTTGTAATTGTTTTTTAATCTTCATTATTTACTTCAAGTTATTACAGTATGTCTCTATATACATATTTATATTATTCTTTTTAAATAACTTGGGCCAAAAGGGGCGCATTTCAATTCCTTACACATACTTGTTATTTCATATGTTGACCAGAGGGGGAGCACTTTTATAACCGACACGCAGTCAAATTGAAAAATCCCTCCTTTTTGGGACCACCCTAACTTTGATAGATTTCACCACCAGGGGTGCAAATGAGACATTCTCTATTAGATGCCATGGTTTTCCGTATTGGGACCATGATTTATGTCCTAACTTGTTCACCGGTCCTCATATGGAAGGTACTTTTCCTTGTTGATGTCTCAAGAAGAGTAGAAATACAAGAACACACACACACACACACACACACACACACACACACACACAGATTTTTGTATTTCCTACCTTCTTGAGACCTCCGAAAAATGCCTACCTCTTTAGGACCACCCTTTCTAGATATATAAAGATGTGTATTTACAACATTAATAAAATATACATACTATGCAAATATAAAAAAGCTTGTTGTGAAAAATGAGTTGGAATTTCACAAGGAAAAGGTGACAATTTCACAAGAAAAACTTATAATTTTGGCGGTATTATAATAAAAGTCGTCATTTTACTCAACGCAAGTCAAAATTTCACATGAAAAACTGAGCATTTGTGCAATATTATGATAAAAGTTGGGATTTTAGGATAACAGTCGCAATTTTACAAGAAAAGCTTGAAATTTTGGCAATTTTATGAAAAGAGTCGTAATTTTACTCTGACAAAAGTCACAATTTTATAAGAAAACTTAAAATTTTGGGCAATATCATAATAATAATTGGAAATTTTACTTGGCAAAATTATGAGAAAAGTCATAATTTTACTCAAAAAATGTCAGATTTTACAAGAACAGAAACATTGGCAATATTGTGATAAAAGTCCGCGTTTTGTATTACAAATGTCACCATTTTGCATTAAAAAGTAATAATTTTACATTAAAAAAAAGCATTAATTTTACATTAAAAAAAGCAATAATTTTCCAAGAAAATATTATAATATTACAGAAACAGAAAGAATATGAGAAATTGTTCGCAGTTTTATAAGAAAAAAATCGACACATTTTTATTTTTTTTAATTTTTATATTTTGTTTGTAATTATTTTTCAATCTTCATTATTTACTTCAAGTTATTACAGTATGTCTCTAGAAACATATTTTATTTCTTTAATTTTGGCCAAAGGGGGCGCATTTCAATTTCTTACACACACTTATTACATATGTTGGCCAGAGAGGGAGCACTTTTAAAACCGACACACAGTCAATTGGAAAAATCCCTCCTTTTTTGGGACCACCCTCATTTTGATAGATTTCACCAACAGTGGTGCAAATGAGACATTCTCTATTAGATGCAATGGTTTTCCGTATTTTGTAATTGTGTTTTATCTCCATTGTTTACTTCAAGTTATTACAGTATGTCTCTATATACATATTTTATTTTTTTTAAATTAATTTTGGCCAAAGGTGGCGCATTTCAATTTCTTACACACACTTGTTATTTCATATGTTGGCTAGACGGCCAAATAAAAAATAAAAAGATTTTTTTTTTTAATGTTAAAATTGTTAATTTCTCTCTTTATTTAAAAAAAAATTTTTTTTACAGTAGAAAAAAAAAACAGTGGAGGACACCAGCAGACATCAATCAAGAGGAGTAGGGAATATAAACATTCCAGTGCCTGGTTTTGACCTCTTCACCTCCAAAATCCAGCAGACCGGCCTGGGAGACCACACACACACACACACACAAACACACACACACACACACACACACACTTACACGAATGGACGGCGGGGGAAGGGAGTGAAGGCCCGCCAGATGCCTGTTTAAAAATGAACTCCCTGGCAGCTCAGGTATGTGATCTGGGGTCTTGCTGCTGATCTCCTGTGAGTACTCTGACTTACGCTGAACATGGTGTCATCACTTCCTTCCTTACTGTCTTTCTTGGCTCACATCCAAGTTGTTTATGTCAAAATGTCTTTTTCCGTCTTGCAAAACCCCGCAGCTGCGCGCTAACCGCATAAAAACCTCGGAAAAACGTGCTATTAACACACGGGTACATGTATGAGAATATGTCAAATATGTTCACTTATGATGTCATGCCCTTGTTTTTATGTGCACTCTTTTACAAACCTCCCCATTTGTTGCTTTTAGGGTTGTACTGGTATAGTATCGCGGGACTAATGAATCAAAAACGGTACTATACTCTGTTTGGAAAGTACCGGTTCTGGCACGTCGAGTCATTGCTGGTTTACGAGCTGAGGAGCATGTTCGGCAGCACACAATCACAGAGTACTAACAAGCAGACACAGAACGGACGCATTTTGACCTAAAAACTAGGAAGAGGTGCTTTAAGACATGGCTACTTCTAAATCACTAATCCTCACCTCCATGGCGACGAATAAAGTAAGTTTCTCACAAGTATCGTTATCACTGGAGGACGAGGAATAGCTAAACATGCTTCACTACACACCGTAGGAGGATACGATAGCTAACCGCTAACAGCAAGCTAGCACCCTGAAACGTCATGGGTGGATCGACATCTGACATCCACTGTAATGATACCAAGTACAATAGCGTATCTCGTCGATGCTACTATGATTAGATCGATACTTTTTAGCGTCACAAAATCTTTTTTCCATGTTATGTTTATAAACTCAGGCAATGGATATGACCAATGTATGATCCTGTAACGACTTGGTATCGGATTGATACCTAAATTTGTGGTATCATCCGAAACTAATGTAAAGCATCCAAACAACAGAAGAATAAGTGATTAATCATTGTTTGTGAATGACTGAGCATTTCATGGAAGCTGCTTTCATACCCAATCATGGCGCCCACCTGTTCCCAATTAGCCCGTTCACCCGTGGGACGTTCCAAATAAGTGTTTGATGAGCATTCCTCAACTTTCTCCGTCGTTTTTGCCACTTGTGCCAGCTTTTTTGAAACATGTTGCAGGCATCAAATTCCAAATGAGCTCATATTTGCAAAAAATAACAAAGTTTTCCAGTTCGAACGTTAAGTATCTTGTCTTTGCAGTCTTTTCAGTTGAATATAGGTTGTAAAGGATTAGCTAATCATTGTATTCTGTTTTTATTTACCATTTACACAACGTGCCAACTTCACTGGTTTTGAGTTTTTGTATATGGAAGACCGGGGGAGTGTTCAGCTGTTTTTCAGGACCTACAGTGAACATGCTAATTAAAGATTAAAGACAGCAGAACTGATGTTTTAAGGATGATTACCATTTGTTGTTTTCGCAATGGACCTATTACGACTCAGTGGCCTTGTGGTTAGAGTGTCCGCCCTGAGATCGGTGGGTTGTGAAGTGTGAAATGAAGTGAATTATATTTATATAGCGTTTTTCTCTAGTGACTCAAAGCACTTTTACATATACAATATGTAATTTTACAATATTTATTGCTGCTGGTCAGTGTTTGGCAAACTACTTTTAAAAAGTAATTGATCACAGTTGCTAATTATTTTCCTAAAAAATTACTAACAGAAGTACTCTTTAATTACTAGGGACAGTAATTAATGCGTTACGTCACATATCTGACATATGCAATTGAGCGACGTTTCATGAGAGCAGAGTGATATGTGTGCCTTTTAGTGCTGTCCAGATACCAATATCTTGGTATCGGTGCCAAAATGTACTTTTCGATACTTTACTAAATAAAGGGGACCACAAAAAATGGCATTATTGCCTTTGTTCTAACAAAAAATCTTAGGGTACATTAAACATATGTTTATTATTGCAAGTTTGTTCTTAAATAAAATAGTGAACGTACAAGACAACTTGTCTTTTAGTAGTAAGTAAACAAACAAAGGCTCCTAATTGGTCTGCTGACAATGCAGTAACATATTGTGTCATTTTCCATTCTATTATTTTGTAAAAAGGATTAAAGACAATTGATTGGCAACACTAAATTGGCCCTCGTGTGTGAATGTGAGTGTGAATGTTGTCTGTCTATCTGTGTTGGCCCTGCGATGAGGTGGCGACTTGTCCATGGTGTACCCCGCCTTCCGCCCGAATGCAGCTGAGATAGGCTCCAGCACCCCCCGCGACCCCAAAAGGGACAAGCGGTAAAAAAAATGGATGGATGGAATATCTAAGTTACATTTAAACAAGTGTGGGTGGCACTGGGAGCAGGTGGGTAAAGTGTCTTGCCCAAGGACACAAATGGCAGAAGCGGGGATCGAACCTGGGACCCTCAAGTTGCTGGCACGGCCACTCTACCAACCGAGCTATACCGCCCGTTGTGAGTTCAAACCCCGACCAAAGACTATAAACATGGGACCCGTTACCTCCCTGCTTGGCACTTGGCGTCGAGGGTTGGAATTGGGGGGTTAAATCACCAAAAATGATTCCCGGGCGTGGCCACCGCTGCTGCTCACTGCTCCCCTCACCTCCCAGGGGGTGGAACAAGGTGATGGGTCAAATGAAGAGGACACATTTCACCACACCTAGTGTGTGTGTGACTATCGTTGGGACTTTAACTTTAAAGGCCTACTGAAATGAATTTTTTTTATTTAAACGGGGATAGCAGATCTATTCTATGTGTCATACTTGATCATTTCGCGATATTGCCATATTTTTGCTGAAAGGATTTAGTATAGAACGACGATAAAGATTGCAACTTTTGGTATCTGATAAAAAAAAAAGGCTTGCACCTACCGGAAGTAGCGTGACGTAGTCAGTTGAACATATACGCAAAGTTCCCTATTGTTTACAATGATGGCCGCATGAAGTGAGAGAGATTCGGACCGAGAAAGCGACAATTTCCCCATTAATTTGAGCGAGGATGAAAGATTTGTGGATGAGTAAAGTGCAAGTGAAGGACTAGTGGGGAGTTGAAGCTATTCAGATAGGGAAGATGCTGTGAGAGCCGGGGGTGACCTGATATTCAGCTGGGAATGACTACAACAGTAAATAAACACAAGACATATATATACTCTATTAGCCACAACACAACCAGGCTTATATTTAATATGCCACAAATTAATCCTGCATAATAACACCTGCGTGTTTGTTATGCTAGCTCCAAGCTCCTCTGCTAGCCCCTAGCTCCATAGAACACGCCAATACAATTCAAACACCTGATCAACACACACAATCACTCAGCCCAAAAGACCGTTCACCTAACCCAAGGTTCATAAAGCTTATATATTTTAAAAAAGTTACGTACGTGACGCGCACGTACGGTACGGTACGTGTTATGCTAGCTCCTAGCTCCTCTGCTAGCTCCTAGCTCCATAGACACGCCAATACAATTCAAACACCTGATCAACACACACAATCACTCAGCCCAAAAGACCGTTCACCTAACCCAAGGTTCATAAAGCTTATATATTTTTAAAAAGTTACGTACATACGCAAAAAAAAGCCAAAGCTGCATACTCACAGTAGCACGTCTGCGTCTTTGTCATCCAAATCAAAGTAATCCTGGTAAGAGTCTGTGTTGTCCCAGTTCTCTACAGGCGTCTGTGTATCCAAGTCAAATGTCCTGGTTAGAGTCTCTGTTATCCGAGTTCTTCCATCTTGACTGCATCTTTCGGGAATGTAAACAAGGAAGCGCCGGCTGTGTACTGTTGTGGCTGACTACGTTCGAAAAATACGTCCATTTCGCACCGACAACTTTCTTCTTTGCTTGCTCAGCTTCCTTCTTCATAATGCAATGAACATGATTTAAACAGATTCACGAACACAGATGTCCAGAATACTGTGGAATTATGAAATGAAAACAGAGCTTTTTTGTATTGGCTTCAATGTGGAAGGCATACCCGTGTTCGCCGGTCTACGTCACGCGCATACCTCATCCTCAGAGGCGTTTCGAACCGGAAGTTTAGCGGCAAATTTAAAATGTCACTTTATAAGTTAACCCGGCCGTATTGGCATGTGTTATAATGTTAAGATTTCATCATTGATATATAAACTATCAGACTGCGTGGTCGGTAGTAGTGGCTTTCAGTAGGCCTTTAACTTTAACAAAAACACCAGACAAAGATCCTCTAATGACAGGAGTGCTTTGCGGTGTTTAATGCCAAACGCCAGTCAAAGATATTGTGTGACAGGGACAATGCTATTTTAGGGATATCCAACTAGTGTAAGCATATTTCAGTATTTTTTTTTTAGCATTCAGCAGAAAGGACTGATTTTTTTTTTTAGACTGGCGCACAGAAACAATGAGTCACCTCTTCATTTTCCATTCTCTGCGCCTGTCTGCGTCCTGCCTTCTCACCCTCGCTGACGAGCCGTCCCCGCAGCCGTGTGAGTCCTCCGGAGGTCCGCCGGCCTGGCTTCCAGTCGGCCGTGACCGCACAGCATGGGGGCCCGAGGAGCTGGAGGAGGAGGCTAATCCTCCCCCATCCCTCAGGGGGGGAGCGCAGACCACGGTCGACTGACCACTGGGACACGAGTATTTAGACACATTGTCATCGCGACAACAGGAAGTCGTGTCGTTATCCGCCCGAATAGTTTCCAGTCTTCTGGTAAAGACGCGTTTGCAGTGTTCCTGTGGGGAGTTACGGACATTAATAAGAGATGGGGTTCGATCCGGCTCTGGTTCAATGCAGTTTTATCAGAACTGTTTCCATCAAACAGGACAGAGGTCTTCAACAGCGGGTCCCCAGACGCACTGAAAGGGGGCCGTAAAATATTTGGTTTATTTGTTATCTTTTAATAACACATGGACACATGTTGACATTTAAAATAGATTACGATTAGCCCTTTAGTAGTCAGCTAGCGATTAGCGCTCCAGTTGCCAGCTAATGGTTAGTGCGCTAGTCGTCAGCTCGGGATTAACACTGTAGTGGTCAGCTTGCAATTAGCACTCTCGTGGCTAGCCACCGATTAGCGTGTTAGTTGTGAACTAGCTAGTTGCCAGCCATTGATTATAACTGTAGTTGTCATCTCGCGATTAACGCCCAATTTGTCAGCTACCAACTCATGCGTTAGTTGCCAGCTAGTGATTAGCGCGCTGGTTGCCAGCCATTGATAATAACTGTAGTTGTCATTTAACGATTAACGCCCAACTTGTCAGCTACCAATTGATGCGTTAGTTGTGAGCTAGTGATTATAACTGTAGTTGTCATCTCGCGATTAACGCCCAATTTGTCAGCTACCATTTGATGCGTTAGTTGTGAGCTAGTGATTATAACTGTAGTTGTCATCTAGCGATTAACGCCCAATTTGTCAGCTACCAATTGATGCGTTAGTTGCCAGCTAGTGATTAGCGCGCTGGTTGCCAGCCATTGATTATAACTGTAGTTGTCATCTAGCGATTAACGCCCAATTTGTCAGCTACCAATTGATGCGTTAGTTGTTAGCTAGCGATTAGCACCCTAGTTGCCAGCCATTGATTATAACTGTAGTTGTCATCTAGCGATTAACGCCCAATTTGTCAGCTACCAATTGATGCGTTAGTTGCCAGCTAGTGATTAGCGCGCTGGTTGCCAGCCATTGATTATAACTGTAGTTGTCATCTAGCGATTAACGCCCAATTTGTCAGCTACCAATTGATGCGTTAGTTGCCAGCTAGTGATTAGCGCGCTGGTTGCCAGCCATTGATTATAACTGTAGTTGTCATCTAGCGATTAACGCCCAACTTGTCAGCTACCAATTGATGCGTTAGTTGCCAGCTAGTGATTAGCGCGCTGGTTGCCAGCCATTGATTATAACTGTAGTTGTCATCTAGCGATTAACGCCCAATTTGTCAGCTACCAATTGATGCGTTAGTTGTTAGCTAGCGATTAGCACCCTAGTTGCCAGCCATTGATTATAACTGTAGTTGTCATCTAGCGATTAACGCCCAATTTGTCAGCTACCAATTGATGCGTTAGTTGCCAGCTAGTGATTAGCGCGCTGGTTGCCAGCCATTGATTATAACTGTAGTTGTCATCTAGCGATTAACGCCCAATTTGTCAGCTACCAATTGATGCGTTAGTTGCCAGCTAGTGATTAGCGCGCTGGTTGCCAGCCATTGATTATAACTGTAGTTGTCATCTAGCGATTAACGCCCAACTTGTCAGCTACCAATTGATGCGTTAGTTGTGAGCTAGCGACTAGCACCCTAGTTGCCAGCCGTTGATTAGAACTGTAGTTGTCATCTCGCGATTAACGCCCAATTTGTCAGCTACCAATTGATGCGTTAGTTGCCAGCTAGTGATTAGCGCGCTGGTTGCCAGCCGTTGATTATAACTGTAGTTGTCATCTAGCGATTAACGCCCAACTTGTCAGCTACCAATTGACGCGTTAAGTTGTCAGCTAGTGATTAGCGCGCTGGTTGCCAGCCATTGATTATAACTGTAGTTGTCATCTAGCGATTAACGCCCAATTTGTCAGCTACCAATTGATGCGTTAGTTGCCAGCTAGTGATTAGCGCGCTGGTTGCCAGCCATTGATTATAACTGTAGTTGTCATCTAGCGATTAACGCCCAACTTGTCAGCTACCAATTGACGCGTTAAGTTGTCAGCTAGTGATTAGCGCGCTAGTTGCCAGCCATTGATTATAACTGTAGTTGTCATCTAGCGATTAACGCCCAATTTGTCAGCTACCAATTGATGCGTTAGTTGCCAGCTAGTGATTAGCGCGCTGGTTGCCAGCCATTGATTATAACTGTAGTTGTCATCTAGCGATTAACGCCCAACTTGTCAGCTACCAATTGACGCGTTAAGTTGTCAGCTAGTGATTAGCGCGCTAGTTGCCAGCCATTGATTATAACTGTAGTTGTCATCTAGCGATTAACGCCCAATTTGTCAGCTACCAATTGATGCGTTAGTTGCCAGCTAGTGATTAGCACCCTAGTTGCCAGCCATTGATTAGAACTGTAGTTGTCATCTCGCGATTAACGCCCAATTTGTCAGCTACCAATTGATGCGTTAGTTGCCAGCTAGTGATTAGCACCCTAGTTGCCAGCCATTGATTAGAACTGTAGTTGTCATCTAGCGATTAACGCCCAACTTGTCAGCTACCAATTGACGCGTTAAGTTGTCAGCTAGTGATTAGCGCGCTAGTTGCCAGCCATTGATTATAACTGTAGTTGTCATCTAGCGATTAACGCCCAATTTGTCAGCTACCAATTGATGCGTTAGTTGTGAGCTAGCGATTAGCACCCTAGTTGCCAGCCATTGATTATAACTGTAGTTGTCATTTAACGATTAACGCCCAACTTGTCAGCTACCAATTGATGCGTTAGTTGTGAGCTAGCGATTAGCACCCTAGTTGCCAGCCATTGATTATAACTGTAGTTGTCATCTAGCGATTAACGCCCAACTTGTCAGCTACCAATTGATGCGTTAGTTGCCAGCTAGTGATTAGCGCGCTGGTTGCCAGCCATTGATTATAACTGTAGTTGTCATCTAGCGATTAACGCCCAACTTGTCAGCTACCAATTGACGCGTTAGTTGCCAGCTAGTGATTAGCGCGCTGGTTGCCAGCCATTGATTATAACTGTAGTTGTCATCTAGCGATTAACGCCCAATTTGTCAGCTACCAATTGATGCGTTAGTTGCCAGCTAGTGATTAGCGCGCTGGTTGCCAGCCATTGATTATAACTGTAGTTGTCATCTAGCGATTAACGCCCAACTTGTCAGCTACCAATTGACGCGTTAAGTTGTCAGCTAGTGATTAGCGCGCTGGTTGCCAGCCATTGATAATAACTGTAGTTGTCATTTAACGATTAACGCCCAACTTGTCAGCTACCAATTGATGCGTTAGTTGTGAGCTAGCGATTAGCACCCTAGTTGCCAGCCATTGATTATAACTGTAGTTGTCATCTAGCGATTAACACCCAACTTGTCAGCTACCAATTGATGCGTTAGTTGTGAGCTAGCGATTAGCACCCTAGTTGCCAGCCATTGATTAGAACTGTAGTTGTCATCTCGCGATTAACGCCCAATTTGTCAGCTACCATTTGATGCGTTAGTTGCCAGCTAGTGATTAGCGCGCTGGTTGCCAGCCATTGATTATAACTGTAGTTGTCATCTAGCGATTAACGCCCAACTTGTCAGCTACCAATTGACGCGTTAAGTTGTCAGCTAGTGATTAGCGCGCTGGTTGCCAGCCATTGATAATAACTGTAGTTGTCATTTAACGATTAACGCCCAACTTGTCAGCTACCAATTGATGCGTTAGTTGTGAGCTAGCGATTAGCACCCTAGTTGCCAGCCATTGATTATAACTGTAGTTGTCATCTAGCGATTAACACCCAACTTGTCAGCTACCAATTGATGCGTTAGTTGTGAGCTAGCGATTAGCACCCTAGTTGCCAGCCATTGATTAGAACTGTAGTTGTCATCTCGCGATTAACGCCCAATTTGTCAGCTACCATTTGATGCGTTAGTTGTGAGCTAGTGATTAGCGCGCTGCTTGCCAGCCATTGATTATAACTGTAGTTGTCATCTAGCGATTAACGCCCAATTTGTCAGCTACCAACTCATGCGTTAGTTGCCAGCTAGTGATTATAACTGTAGTTGTCATCTAGCGATTAACGCCCAATTTGTCAGCTACCAATTGATGCGTTAGTTGCCAGCTAGTGATTAGCGCGCTGGTTGCCAGCCATTGATTATAACTGTAGTTGTCATCTAGCGATTAACGCCCAATTTGTCAGCTACCAATTGATGCGTTAGTTGTTAGCTAGCGATTAGCACCCTAGTTGCCAGCCATTGATTATAACTGTAGTTGTCATCTAGCGATTAACGCCCAATTTGTCAGCTACCAATTGATGCGTTAGTTGCCAGCTAGTGATTAGCGCGCTGGTTGCCAGCCATTGATTATAACTGTAGTTGTCATCTAGCGATTAACGCCCAATTTGTCAGCTACCAATTGATGCGTTAGTTGCCAGCTAGTGATTAGCGCGCTGGTTGCCAGCCATTGATTATAACTGTAGTTGTCATCTAGCGATTAACGCCCAACTTGTCAGCTACCAATTGATGCGTTAGTTGTGAGCTAGCGATTAGCACCCTAGTTGCCAGCCGTTGATTAGAACTGTAGTTGTCATCTCGCGATTAACGCCCAATTTGTCAGCTACCAATTGATGCGTTAGTTGCCAGCTAGTGATTAGCGCGCTGGTTGCCAGCCGTTGATTATAACTGTAGTTGTCATCTAGCGATTAACGCCCAACTTGTCAGCTACCAATTGACGCGTTAAGTTGTCAGCTAGTGATTAGCGCGCTGGTTGCCAGCCATTGATTATAACTGTAGTTGTCATCTAGCGATTAACGCCCAATTTGTCAGCTACCAATTGATGCGTTAGTTGTTAGCTAGCGATTAGCGCGCTGGTTGCCAGCCATTGATTATAACTGTAGTTGTCATCTAGCGATTAACGCCCAATTTGTCAGCTACCCATTGATGCGTTAGTTGCCAGCTAGTGATTAGCGCGCTGGTTGCCAGCCATTGATTATAACTGTAGTTGTCATCTAGCGATTAACGCCCAACTTGTCAGCTACCAATTGACGCGTTAAGTTGTCAGCTAGTGATTAGCGCGCTAGTTGCCAGCCATTGATTATAACTGTAGTTGTCATCTAGCGATTAACGCCCAATTTGTCAGCTACCAATTGATGCGTTAGTTGCCAGCTAGTGATTAGCACCCTAGTTGCCAGCCATTGATTAGAACTGTAGTTGTCATCTCGCGATTAACGCCCAATTTGTCAGCTACCAATTGATGCGTTAGTTGCCAGCTAGTGATTAGCACCCTAGTTGCCAGCCATTGATTAGAACTGTAGTTGTCATCTAGCGATTAACGCCCAACTTGTCAGCTACCAATTGACGCGTTAAGTTGTCAGCTAGTGATTAGCGCGCTAGTTGCCAGCCATTGATTATAACTGTAGTTGTCATCTAGCGATTAACGCCCAATTTGTCAGCTACCAATTGATGCGTTAGTTGTGAGCTAGCGATTAGCACCCTAGTTGCCAGCCATTGATTATAACTGTAGTTGTCATTTAACGATTAACGCCCAACTTGTCAGCTACCAATTGATGCGTTAGTTGTGAGCTAGCGATTAGCACCCTAGTTGCCAGCCATTGATTATAACTGTAGTTGTCATCTAGCGATTAACGCCCAACTTGTCAGCTACCAATTGATGCGTTAGTTGCCAGCTAGTGATTAGCGCGCTGGTTGCCAGCCATTGATTATAACTGTAGTTGTCATCTAGCGATTAACGCCCAACTTGTCAGCTACCAATTGACGCGTTAGTTGCCAGCTAGTGATTAGCGCGCTGGTTGCCAGCCATTGATTATAACTGTAGTTGTCATCTAGCGATTAACGCCCAATTTGTCAGCTACCAATTGATGCGTTAGTTGCCAGCTAGTGATTAGCGCGCTGGTTGCCAGCCATTGATTATAACTGTAGTTGTCATCTAGCGATTAACGCCCAATTTGTCAGCTACCAATTGATGCGTTAGTTGCCAGCTAGTGATTAGCGCGCTGGTTGCCAGCCATTGATAATACCTGTAGTTGTCATTTAACGATTAACGCCCAACTTGTCAGCTACCAATTGATGCGTTAGTTGTGAGCTAGCGATTAGCACCCTAGTTGCCAGCCATTGATTATAACTGTAGTTGTCATCTAGCGATTAACACCCAACTTGTCAGCTACCAATTGATGCGTTAGTTGTGAGCTAGCGATTAGCACCCTAGTTGCCAGCCATTGATTAGAACTTTAGTTGTCATCTAGCGATTAACGCCCAATTTGTCAGCTACCAATTGATGCGTTAGTTGCCAGCTAGTGATTAGCGCGCTGCTTGCCAGCCATTGATTATAACTGTAGTTGTCATCTAGCGATTAACGCCCAACTTGTCAGCTACCAATTGACGCGTTAAGTTGTCAGCTAGTGATTAGCGCGCTAGTTGCCAGCCATTGATTAGAACTGTAGTTGTCATCTCGCGATTAACGCCCAACTTGTCAGCTACCAATTGATGCGTTAGTTGTGAGCTAGCGATTGGCACCCCGGTTGCCAGCCATTGATTATAACTGTAGTTGTCATCTAGCGATTAACGCCCAATTTGTCAGCTACCAATTGATGCGTTAGTTGCCAGCTAGTGATTAGCGCGCTGGTTGCCAGCCATTGATTATAACTGTAGTTGTCATCTCGCGATTAACGCCCAATTTGTCAGCTACCATTTGATGCGTTAGTTGTGAGCTAGTGATTAGCGCGCTGGTTGCCAGCCATTGATTATAACTGTAGTTGTCATCTAGCGATTAACGCCCAATTTGTCAGCTACCAACTCATGCGTTAGTTGCCAGCTAGTGATTATAACTGTAGTTGTCATCTAGCGATTAACGCCCAATTTGTCAGCTACCAATTGATGCGTTAGTTGCCAGCTAGTGATTAGCGCGCTGGTTGCCAGCCATTGATTTTAACTGTAGTTGTCATCTAGCGATTAACGCCCAATTTGTCAGCTACCAATTGATGCGTTAGTTGTTAGCTAGCGATTAGCACCCTAGTTGCCAGCCATTGATTATAACTGTAGTTGTCATCTAGCGATTAACGCCCAATTTGTCAGCTACCAATTGATGCGTTAGTTGCCAGCTAGTGATTAGCGCGCTGGTTGCCAGCCATTGATTATAACTGTAGTTGTCATCTAGCGATTAACGCCCAATTTGTCAGCTACCAATTGATGCGTTAGTTGCCAGCTAGTGATTAGCGCGCTGGTTGCCAGCCATTGATTATAACTGTAGTTGTCATCTAGCGATTAACGCCCAACTTGTCAGCTACCAATTGATGCGTTAGTTGCCAGCTAGTGATTAGCGCGCTGGTTGCCAGCCATTGATTATAACTGTAGTTGTCATCTAGCGATTAACGCCCAATTTGTCAGCTACCAATTGATGCGTTAGTTGTTAGCTAGCGATTAGCACCCTAGTTGCCAGCCATTGATTATAACTGTAGTTGTCATCTAGCGATTAACGCCCAATTTGTCAGCTACCAATTGATGCGTTAGTTGCCAGCTAGTGATTAGCGCGCTGGTTGCCAGCCATTGATTATAACTGTAGTTGTCATCTAGCGATTAACGCCCAATTTGTCAGCTACCAATTGATGCGTTAGTTGCCAGCTAGTGATTAGCGCGCTGGTTGCCAGCCATTGATTATAACTGTAGTTGTCATCTAGCGATTAACGCCCAACTTGTCAGCTACCAATTGATGCGTTAGTTGTGAGCTAGCGACTAGCACCCTAGTTGCCAGCCGTTGATTAGAACTGTAGTTGTCATCTCGCGATTAACGCCCAATTTGTCAGCTACCAATTGATGCGTTAGTTGCCAGCTAGTGATTAGCGCGCTGGTTGCCAGCCGTTGATTATAACTGTAGTTGTCATCTAGCGATTAACGCCCAACTTGTCAGCTACCAATTGACGCGTTAAGTTGTCAGCTAGTGATTAGCGCGCTGGTTGCCAGCCATTGATTATAACTGTAGTTGTCATCTAGCGATTAACGCCCAATTTGTCAGCTACCCATTGATGCGTTAGTTGCCAGCTAGTGATTAGCGCGCTGGTTGCCAGCCATTGATTATAACTGTAGTTGTCATCTAGCGATTAACGCCCAACTTGTCAGCTACCAATTGACGCGTTAAGTTGTCAGCTAGTGATTAGCGCGCTAGTTGCCAGCCATTGATTATAACTGTAGTTGTCATCTAGCGATTAACGCCCAATTTGTCAGCTACCAATTGATGCGTTAGTTGCCAGCTAGTGATTAGCACCCTAGTTGCCAGCCATTGATTAGAACTGTAGTTGTCATCTAGCGATTAACGCCCAACTTGTCAGCTACCAATTGACGCGTTAAGTTGTCAGCTAGTGATTAGCGCGCTAGTTGCCAGCCATTGATTATAACTGTAGTTGTCATCTAGCGATTAACGCCCAATTTGTCAGCTACCAATTGATGCGTTAGTTGTGAGCTAGCGATTAGCACCCTAGTTGCCAGCCATTGATTATAACTGTAGTTGTCATTTAACGATTAACGCCCAACTTGTCAGCTACCAATTGATGCGTTAGTTGTGAGCTAGCGATTAGCACCCTAGTTGCCAGCCATTGATTATAACTGTAGTTGTCATCTAGCGATTAACGCCCAACTTGTCAGCTACCAATTGATGCGTTAGTTGCCAGCTAGTGATTAGCGCGCTGGTTGCCAGCCATTGATTATAACTGTAGTTGTCATCTAGCGATTAACGCCCAACTTGTCAGCTACCAATTGACGCGTTAGTTGCCAGCTAGTGATTAGCGCGCTGGTTGCCAGCCATTGATTATAACTGTAGTTGTCATCTAGCGATTAACGCCCAATTTGTCAGCTACCAATTGATGCGTTAGTTGCCAGCTAGTGATTAGCGCGCTGGTTGCCAGCCATTGATTATAACTGTAGTTGTCATCTAGCGATTAACGCCCAACTTGTCAGCTACCAATTGACGCGTTAAGTTGTCAGCTAGTGATTAGCGCGCTGGTTGCCAGCCATTGATAATAACTGTAGTTGTCATTTAACGATTAACGCCCAACTTGTCAGCTACCAATTGATGCGTTAGTTGTGAGCTAGCGATTAGCACCCTAGTTGCCAGCCATTGATTATAACTGTAGTTGTCATCTAGCGATTAACACCCAACTTGTCAGCTACCAATTGATGCGTTAGTTGTGAGCTAGCGATTAGCACCCTAGTTGCCAGCCATTGATTAGAACTGTAGTTGTCATCTAGCGATTAACGCCCAATTTGTCAGCTACCAACTCATGCGTTAGTTGCCAGCTAGTGATTATAACTGTAGTTGTCATCTAGCGATTAACGCCCAATTTGTCAGCTACCAATTGATGCGTTAGTTGCCAGCTAGTGATTAGCGCGCTGGTTGCCAGCCATTGATTATAACTGTAGTTGTCATCTAGCGATTAACGCCCAATTTGTCAGCTACCAATTGATGCGTTAGTTGTTAGCTAGCGATTAGCACCCTAGTTGCCAGCCATTGATTATAACTGTAGTTGTCATCTAGCGATTAACGCCCAATTTGTCAGCTACCAATTGATGCGTTAGTTGCCAGCTAGTGATTAGCGCGCTGGTTGCCAGCCATTGATTATAACTGAAGTTGTCATCTAGCGATTAACGCCCAATTTGTCAGCTACCAATTGATGCGTTAGTTGCCAGCTAGTGATTAGCGCGCTGGTTGCCAGCCATTGATTATAACTGTAGTTGTCATCTAGCGATTAACGCCCAACTTGTCAGCTACCAATTGATGCGTTAGTTGTGAGCTAGCGATTAGCACCCTAGTTGCCAGCCGTTGATTAGAACTGTAGTTGTCATCTCGCGATTAACGCCCAATTTGTCAGCTACCAATTGATGCGTTAGTTGCCAGCTAGTGATTAGCGCGCTGGTTGCCAGCCGTTGATTATAACTGTAGTTGTCATCTAGCGATTAACGCCCAACTTGTCAGCTACCAATTGACGCGTTAAGTTGTCAGCTAGTGATTAGCGCGCTGGTTGCCAGCCATTGATTATAACTGTAGTTGTCATCTAGCGATTAACGCCCAATTTGTCAGCTACCAATTGATGCGTTAGTTGTTAGCTAGCGATTAGCGCGCTGGTTGCCAGCCATTGATTATAACTGTAGTTGTCATCTAGCGATTAACGCCCAATTTGTCAGCTACCCATTGATGCGTTAGTTGCCAGCTAGTGATTAGCGCGCTGGTTGCCAGCCATTGATTATAACTGTAGTTGTCATCTAGCGATTAACGCCCAACTTGTCAGCTACCAATTGACGCGTTAAGTTGTCAGCTAGTGATTAGCGCGCTAGTTGCCAGCCATTGATTATAACTGTAATTGTCATCTAGCGATTAACGCCCAATTTGTCAGCTACCAATTGATGCGTTAGTTGCCAGCTAGTGATTAGCACCCTAGTTGCCAGCCATTGATTAGAACTGTAGTTGTCATCTCGCGATTAACGCCCAATTTGTCAGCTACCAATTGATGCGTTAGTTGCCAGCTAGTGATTAGCACCCTAGTTGCCAGCCATTGATTAGAACTGTAGTTGTCATCTAGCGATTAACGCCCAACTTGTCAGCTACCAATTGACGCGTTAAGTTGTCAGCTAGTGATTAGCGCGCTAGTTGCCAGCCATTGATTATAACTGTAGTTGTCATCTAGCGATTAACGCCCAATTTGTCAGCTACCAATTGATGCGTTAGTTGTGAGCTAGCGATTAGCACCCTAGTTGCCAGCCATTGATTATAACTGTAGTTGTCATTTAACGATTAACGCCCAACTTGTCAGCTACCAATTGATGCGTTAGTTGTGAGCTAGCGATTAGCACCCTAGTTGCCAGCCATTGATTATAACTGTAGTTGTCATCTAGCGATTAACGCCCAACTTGTCAGCTACCAATTGATGCGTTAGTTGCCAGCTAGTGATTAGCGCGCTGGTTGCCAGCCATTGATTAGAACTGTAGTTGTCATCTAGCGATTAACGCCCAATTTGTCAGCTACCAATTGATGCGTTAGTTGCCAGCTAGTGATTAGCGCGCTGGTTGCCAGCCATTGATAATAACTGTAGTTGTCATTTAACGATTAACGCCCAACTTGTCAGCTACCAATTGATGCGTTAGTTGTGAGCTAGCGATTAGCACCCTAGTTGCCAGCCATTGATTATAACTGTAGTTGTCATCTCGCGATTAACGCCCAATTTGTCAGCTACCAATTGATGCGTTAGTTGCCAGCTAGTGATTAGCGCGCTGGTTGCCAGCCATTGATTATAACTGTAGTTGTCATCTAGCGATTAACGCCCAATATGTCAGCTACCAATTAATGCGTTAGTTGCCAGCCAGTGATTAGCGCGCTGGTTGCCAGCCGTTGATTATAACTGTAGTTGTCATATAGCGATTAACGCCCAACTTGTCAGCTACCCATTGACGCGTTAGTTGCCAGCTAGTGATTAGCGCGCTGGTTGCCAGCCATTGATAATAACTGTAGTTGTCATTTAACGATTAACGCCCAACTTGTCAGCTACCAATTGATGCGTTAGTTGTGAGCTAGCGATTAGCACCCTAGTTGCCAGCCATTGATTAGAACTGTAGTTGTCATCTCGCGATTAACGCCCAATTTGTCAGCTACCAATTGATGCGTTAGTTGTGAGCTAGTGATTAGCACCCTAGTTGTCAGCCATTGATTAGAACTGTAGTTGTCATCTCGCGATTAACGCCCAACATGTCAGCTACCAATTGACGCGTTAGTTGCCAACTAGTGATTAGCGCTCTAGTTGCCAGTCAGCAATTAGTGCTCTAGTTGCCAGATAACAATTAGCATGCTAGTTGACAGCTAGTGATTAGGGCACTAGTTGTCAGCTAGCGTTAGGGACGGTATCTGTCACATAGCAATTAGAGCACTAGTTGTCAGCTAGCGATTAGTGCACTAATTACCAGCTAGCAATTAGCATGCTAGTTACCAGCTAGTAATTAGGGCGCTAGTTGTCACATAGCGATTAGCACACTGGTTGTCACATAGCAATTAGAGCACTAGTTGTCAGCTAGCGATTAGTGCACTAATTGCCAGGTAGCGATTATCATTGTAGTTGCTAGCTGCCGATTAAAGCGCTAGTTGCCAGCTAGTGATTAGCACATTTATTGCCAGCTGGCGATTAGACTGCTAGTTGTAGCTAGCTATTTGCGGCGCAATACTTTTATTACTTGAAAATCATTACTATTGCACAATAACAAGGACCAGTTTCATGTAAAATACAATCATAATTTCAGACAAGATATATAAAAGGGGTCCTCGTTCTTTTTCTTCAACAGTTTGGGATTATTGGCCTGGCAAATGTTGAAGTCCCCTGGTATAGAAAGTAATTGATTTTATGTGGCCTGCAAACGCCTAGAAATAATATGCATCAATAAGTGCCTATCTTTTCGTACTAAATGTATAAATGTTTTGTTTTGACAAAAATAAATATGTACTGCATGAAATTGCATACTTTTTAAACTTTAACATTATCCAATATTGAAACATATATATATATATATATATATATATATATATATATATATATATATATATATATATATATATATATATATATATATATATATATATATATATATATATATATATATATATATATATATATATATATATATATATATATATATATATACATATATCAATCAATCAATCAATGTTTATTTATATAGCCCTAAATCACTAGTGTCTCAAAGGGCTGTACAAGCCACAACGACATCCTCGGTGTCGAGTGGGTCTGACATAATATTGTGAAAGTCCAACACATCAGCGAAAGTCCAGTCCATGGTGGGGCCAGCGGGAACCATCCCGAGTGGAGACGGGTCAGCAGCGTAGAGATGTCCCCATCTGATGGACAGGCTAGCGGTCCACCCCGGAGCAGAGTAGAAAAGAAAAGAAAAGAAACGGCAGATCAACTGGTCTAAAAAGGGAGTCTATTTAAAGGCTAGAGTATACAAATGAGTTTTAAGATGAGACTTAAATGCTTCTACTGAGGTAGCATCTCTAACTTTTACCGGGAGGGCATTCCATAATATTGGAGCCCGAATAGAAAACGCTCTATAGCCCGCAGACTTTTTTTGGGCTCTGGGAATCACTAATAAGCCGGAGTTCTTTGAACGCAGATTTCTTGTCGGGACATATGGTACAATACAATCGTCAAGATAGGCAGGAGCTTGACCGTGTAGTATTTTATACGTAAGTAGTAAAACCTTAAAGTCGCATCTTAGGTGCACAGGAAGCCAGTGCAAGTGAGCCAGTATAGGCGTAATATGATCAAACTTTCTTGTTTTTGTCAAAAGTCTAGCAGCCGCATTTTGTACCATCTGTAATCTTTTAATGCTAGACATAGGGAGGCCCGAAAATAAAATGTTACAGTAATCGAGACGAGATGTAACG
>NC_084755.1:13762743-13770243 GCF_033978785.1 Entelurus aequoreus
CCCCCCCCGTCCCCGTCCAGTTTTACTGTTGGTACGTGTTTGGACACATGGGGGTCTCGCTGCAGCTGCATTCTTAGTGTCCACTGTGGGCTGCACTCAACTGTGCTTTCTTTGCTGCTTTCAGCACTGTCAGCACTTTCTAGGACAGGAGGAGTCCCTTTCTGTCCTGTGAAGGTCGCCTGTTATGCAAAATGGCGTTTCTTATTACAGTGCCAATTTTAGTTGTTTTCACTAGATACTGTACGGGACAGTTTCATTCGGAAAAAAATCACAATAAACATAATATAGAGTTGACATTTTCCAATACAAATACAAAGCCCAAAACCACTGAAGTTGGCACGTTGTGTAAATGGTAAATAAAAACAGAATACAAGGATTTGCAAATCCTTTTCAACTTATATTCAATTGAATAGACTGCAAAGACAAGATATTTAATGTTCCAACTGAGAAACGTAATCATTAACTTAGAATTTAATGGCAGCAACACATTGCAAATAAATTTTTTACCACTGTGTTACATGGCCTTTCCTTTTAACAACACTCAGTAAACGTTTGGGAACTGAGGAGACCAATTTTTTAAATGGAATTCTTTCCCATTCTTGCTTGATGTACAGCTTAAGTTGTTCAACAGTCCGGGGGTCTCCGTTGTGGTATTTTAGGCTTCATAATGCGCCACACCTTTTTAATGGGAGACAGGTCTGGACTACAGGCAGGCCAGTCTAGTACCCGCACTCTTTTACTATGAAGCCACGCTGTTGTAACACGTGGCTTGGCATTGTCTTGCTGAAATAAGCAGGGGCGTCCATGATAACGTTGCTTGGATGGCAACATGTGTTGCTCCAAAACCTTTATGTACCTTTCAGCATTAATGACGCCTTCACAGACGTGTAAGTTACCCATGCCTCGGGCACTAATACACCCCCATACCATCACAGATGCTGGCTTTTCAACTTTGCGCCTATAACAATCCGGATGGTTCTTTTCCTCTTTTCTCGACGTGCACAGTTTCCAAAAACAACTTGAAATGTGGACTTGTCAGACCACAGAACACTTTTACACTTTGTATCAGTCCATCTTAGATGAGCTCGGGCCCAGCAAAGCTGGCGGCGTTTCTGGGTGTTGTTGATAAATGGCTTTCACTTTGCATAGTAGAGTTTTAACTTGCACTTACAGATGTAGCGAACAACTGTAGTTACTGACAGTGGTTTTCTGAAGTGTTCCCGAGCCCACGTGGTGATATCCTTTACACACTGATGTCGTTTTTTGATGCATTACTGCCTGACAGATCGAAGTTCTCCAGATTTTCTTAACCTTTTGATGATATTATGGACCGTAGAAGGTTGAAATCCCTAAATTCCTTGCAATAGCTCGTTGAGAAACGTCGTGCTTAAACTGTTGGACAATTTGCTCGCGCATTTGTTGACAAAGTGGTGACCCTCGCCCCATCCTTGTTTGTGAATGACTGAGCATTTCATGGAAGCTGCTTTTATACCCAATCATGGCACCCACCTGTTCCCCAATGAGCCTGTTCACCTGTGGGATGTTCCAAATAAGTGTTTGATTAGCATTCCTCAACTTTTTCAGTCTTTTTTGCCACTTGTGGCAGCTTTTTTGAAACATGTTACACGCATCAAATTCCAAATTTGCAAAAAATGACAAAGTTCGAACGTTAAGTATCTTGTCTTTGCAGTCTATTCAATTGAAAATAGGTTGAAAAGGATTTACAAATCATTGTATTCTGTTTTTATTTATCATTTACACAACGTGCCAACTTCACTGTTTTTGGGGTTTGTGTATAGATTTGTTATATTTTTACCTTTCTTATATTTGGTTACCAAATGTTGTTGCTGTGTTTGAAAGCATAAATATGACCTTGGATGACGTTTGTGTTGAGTGAACAGTAAAATGTTGGATGAGAGGTTTGAACGGGATGTAGGTATATTACATATTCCTAATTGTCAGGTTCAAACATCGATGACATCTATTAAACAAGACAAGAAGCAAGGAAGTAAACAGAGACAGAATTCAATTTGGCTCAATTTGAGGAGAAACGTCTGGTCTGTACTCTTGTACAGTTTCCAGCACGCTCTGACGAAAAAAGGTTTACGTCTCCTCTTTTATTTGGATATTCCCTGTTTACACAACAGCAGCTGTTTCTGAAGGAATGGGGGGGTGTAAACAGCCATTATTTTCGGTCACATTAACACAAAAGAAAAAGATGCCTCGGGCTTGGGCTGGTCCTGGATCGAGCTTGGGCAAGTCTTGTATCACAATAGATAAACCCTCCCGTCTCCTCCCATCGTACATAGCGGAATTTTCCAAGCCTTTGGCTTGGTGCAACAAAGACAGCATTCATCTGTTCACTGGGAACTCAGAGAACGGAAAGTGTTTTAATAATTTTCATACAATTTTTCTGACACTAATGTTACATTATTATTGAACAGCAACATTGGCTTTATCTGAACATTTATCACATATTTTATAACTGAGGGATTTGAATGAAAGTAAAACATCTTTAAATCTTTACAAAAACCCATGCCGTGGTCATGTGGGCCTCAAACAACCACGTAGAGTGTTCATGCCAAGGGCTGGCACTGCCGATATTTGTTGTCGATTTTAAGTGTCAGGTCACATCCCGTTTGAAGTATGGAAGCAAGACTCTTCCACTCGCCCCTCGCACAACCAACACTTTACAGTCGTCGTAAATCCGAAGGTAAAGCTCGGAATAAATTTCAGACCGCGGTTGGACTGAGCCAGCAACCTTGTTGCTTTGTGGAGCATGATGCAGTTTGATGAGGTCATCACTCCTCCGCCAGTAAAGGTCACACTAACACACATTCGGAGTATCGTTCATCCAGGCAATATCATTATCAAAAGCCGTACCGTGTCTTGATAGCTCATTTTTATGCCGATATAGGCCGATAATATTGTTGGGTTGATATTATCGAACATCCTTACCTAGGATGATGTTGCTGTTGAAACGTGACTGTAATGTTAACTATGTAGCTCACATACGTTAGTGTTGCTAACGTTTAAGTCCTTGATGTTTTATTTGTTTTATACCACACAGACTTCAACACTAGATGGCAGTAAAAGAACATAATCAGAGATCATTGTCAAAATACTGTGATGTTTTAATTAAATATTGCTAGTTAGAGATGTCCGATAATGGCTTTTTTGCCGATATCCGATATTCCGATATTGTCCAACTCTTAATTACCGATTCCGATATCAACCGATACCGATATATACAGTCATGGAATCAACACATTATTATGCCTAATTTTGTTGTGATGCCCCGTTGGATGCATTAAACAATGTGACAAGGTTTTCCAAAATAAATCAACTCAAGATATGGAAAAAAAATGCCAACATGGCACTGCCATATTTATTATTGAAGTCACAAAGTGCTTTTTTTTTTTTTTTTTACATGCCTCAAAACAGCAGCTTGGAATTTGGGACATGCTCTCCCTGAGAGAGCATGAGGAGGTTGAGGTGGGCGGGGTTGGGGGGGGGGGGGGTTTGAGGTTGGGGGCGGGGGTAGCGGGGGGTGTATATTGTAGCGTCCCGGAAGAGTTAGTGCTGCAGGGGGTTCTGGGTATTTGTTCTGTTGTGTTTATGTTGTGTTATGGTGCGGATGTTCTCCCGAAATGTGTTTGTCATTCTTGTTTGATGTGGGTTCCCAGTGTGGCGTATATTTGTAACAGTGTTAAAGTTGTTTATACGGTCACCCTCAGTGTGACCTGTATGGCTGTTGACCAAGTATGGCTTGCATTCACTTATGTGTGTGTAGAAGCCGCATATATTATGTGACTGGGCCGGCACGCTGTTTGTATGGAGGAAAAGCGGACGTGACGACAGGCTGTAGAGGACGCTAAAGGCAGTGCCATTAAGACACGCCCCCAATATTGTTGTCCGGGTGGAAATCGGGAGAATGGTTGCCCCGGGAGATTTTCGGGAGGGGCACTGAAATTCGGGAGTCTCCCGGGAAAATCGAGAGGGTTGGCAAGTATGAGTATTAGCGGTGAATGCGGTGTTACAGCGGCACTGCCGCTGTATAATACCAGCGGGCCAGTTCTAATGTTAATTTGATTTTGCCTCAAGGGCCGAATTAAATTACACGGCGGGCCAGAGTTTGACACCCATGCTCTACGCATTTCCCCAGTTTTAGTTTAGAGAAAAGGAAAGATTGGCCTGGCCCACTAGCATCCCTCTGTATGTTTGTGAACTTTATAGTCTATACATTTAGAGTTCTGTGATTATCAAACACTCTAGAAGTCTAGAATGAAAGAATATATAAGAGAATTGACAGAGTGTGTGTACCTTCAGTGATGAATGATGAGCAGAAGCAGAGTTTGGAGTGTCTTCTTTAGCTGGCTTTCCATGTTTATGTACTCACTGTCCACTGGGTCCAGGTACTTGGAACATGTTTTCCATGCCATTTGCCGTTTGACGCCCGGTATCATGCTAATTAGCTGACTGAAAGTGGGTGACTCCACTGTAGAAATAGCCTGCATGTCTTCTAGCACATACGCTGCAATGGCTCTATCAATGTTGTCCTGGCTAGCAGTCCCTCCGTTAAAATCCAGCCGGTGAAGTGGCATCGGAGTCTGTCCCCCTCTTTACTAGCTTTGTCGAAGCATGTTGCTTTTGTAGCTGTTTCAGCAGAGTTGAATTGCTATTTTGGGCAGTAGATGGGATCTTTGATCCAAGACACAACTTACATTTAACTAAAATGTTCTTTTCTTTGTGGTCGACAAAAGAAAAGTAGTGAGAATATCTCCATGTTAAGAAACTCGACTCCGGCTTCGCCATGATGTCTTGTTAGTAAACACAGACACGCCCCCCGCCCCATACACACACACACACACCCACACACAGAGCACGCCTTTTCTCTTCCTTGTGACACAGGAAGAATCGGAAGGACGACACCGCAGCTCTTCAATAAAACAAACTCAGATCTTCTCAGTTTCTAGCCGATACTATATAAAAAATAACATAAAATAACGCAGTAACGCATTATGTAGTAACGGTAACTGAGCTACTGAATATAAAAAATAACGCGTTACTAGTTACCGCCGAAAATAACGGTGTTACAGTAACGCGTTACAAGGTAACGCATTAGTCCCAACGCGGACAATTTGTGGTAAATTCATTAATTGGTGTTCTTGAGACATTGCAAAATCCTGAAGGGACTGATTAGTCAAGTGCAGAGTTACCCTTTCGAGCAGAAACGCTATGGACGGCCGTACATCCGGTTCAAGGAACGAAACAAGAAGTACATTTTCAAACCCGCAGCACCTGCAGTGAGTGAACTAGTCCAAAAGATGGCGCCATAGCACAAACAACAACACACCTTTTCGGTGTCTCTGTGGGTGTAATATGAAAACCGATTATTGAAAACGAAACATTATGGCCGTTGGCGAAGATAAATCCATAAATTAGCCGCACCGATCTATAAACTGCAGGGTACAAAGCGTAGGAAAAAAGTAGCAGAAAATACAGTAAGTAAAACAAAGCTTATTAGCATTAAAGCAAAAATGGCAGACTTTACCAAAACCACTTTTTAAAGATATGATAATAAGAGACCTTTTAAGAGGTGAATCCCAATACTTTTGTCCGCCTTGTGTAACTTTCTGAGTGTGGGAAAGTAGTTTTAATGACTAACATGATGGCGGCTCTTTTTTAAAGCGATAACTGATGGGCCTTTTGACAGGAGGCAGCTGGAGCTACATCACACACACGCACACACACGCACACACACACACGCACACACACACACACACACACACACACACACACACACACACACACACACACACACACACACACACACACACATTCTTTTATTTCTTACCTTCTTGAGGCCTCCGAGAATTGCCTACCTCTTTAGGACCAGCTTTTCTAGCTATATAAAGATGTGTATTTACAACATGTACATACTATGCAAATATAAAAAAGGTAAAATTTTAGTTTTGTTTTTTTAAACATTTTTGTTTGTAACTGGTTTTTAATCTTCATGATTTACTTCAAGTTATTACAGTATGTCTCTATACACATATTTATTTTTTAAATTAATTTTGGCCAAAGGGGCTGCTTTTCAATTTCTTACACACACTTGTTATTTCATATGTTAAGACCGACACACAGTTAATTTGAAAAATCCCTCCTTTTTGGGACCACCCTAACTTTGATAGATTTCACCACCAGGGGTGCAAATGAGATATTCTCTATTAGATGCCATGGTTTTCTGTATTGGGACCATGATTTATGTCCTAACTTGTTCACCGGTCCTCATATGGAAGGTACTTTTCCTTCTTGATGTCTCAAGAAGGGTAGAAATACAAGAACACACACAAACACACACACACACACACACACATTCTTGTATTTGTTACCTTCTTGAGACCTCCGAAAAATGCCAACCTCTTTATGACCACCCTTTCTAGATACATAGATAAAATATAAAAAAGGTAAGCTTTTCAATTTCTTACACACCCTTGTTATTACATATGTTGGCCAGAAGGGGCGCATTTCAATTTCTTACACACACTTGTTATTTCATATGTTAAGTCCGACACACAGTTAATTTGAAACATCCCTCCTTCTTGAGACAACCCTAATGTTGATAGATTTCACCATCAGGGGTGCAAATGAGACATTCTCTATTAGATGCAATGGTTTTCCGTATTGGGACCATTAATCGGTCCTATCTTGTTCACCGGTCCTCATATGCACGGTACATTTCCTTGTTGATGTCTCAAGAAGGGTAGAAATTCAAGAAAACACACACACACACACACACACACACACACACACACACACACACACACACACACACACACACACACACACACACACACACACACACACACACACACACACACACACACACAATCTTGTATTTGTTACCTTTTTGAGACCTCA
Source organism: Entelurus aequoreus (assembly GCF_033978785.1). Classification (NCBI taxonomy): domain Eukaryota; kingdom Metazoa; phylum Chordata; class Actinopteri; order Syngnathiformes; family Syngnathidae; genus Entelurus; species Entelurus aequoreus. Next base: position 13,769,671 of record NC_084755.1, read on the forward strand.
GAAAAATGCCTACCTCTTTAGGACCACCCTTTCGAGATATACAAAGATGTGTATTTACAACATTAATAACATATACATACTATGCAAATATAAAAAAGGTAAGCTTTTCAATTTCTTACACACGCTTGTTATGACAAACGTTGACCAGAGAGGGAGCACTTCAAATTGTTACACACACTTGTTATTTCATATGTCATACCAAAGACTATAAAAATGAAACCAATTACCTCTCTGCTTGGTAAGGTAAGCTTTTCGATTTCTTACACTTGTTATTACATCTGTTGGCCAGAGGGGGAGCACTTCAAATTTTTACACACACTTGTTTCATATATTAAGACCGACACACAGTTAATTTGAAAAAAATGAGACATTCTCTGTTAGATGCAATGGTTTTCCGTATTGGGACCATTAATCGGTCCTATCTTGTTCACCGGTCCTCATATGCACGGTACTTTTCCTTGTTGATGTCTCAAGAAGGGTAGAAATTCAAGAACACACACACACACACAGACACATTCTTGTATTTGTTACCTTCTTGAGACCTCAGAAAAATGCCTACCTCTTTAAGACCAC
>NC_084755.1:13777743-13827743 GCF_033978785.1 Entelurus aequoreus
GTGTAATTTTGTTAAATGTCCCATTCTTTTCAAAGGGAATTTCGGGAAAAAAATTGAATTTTTTGGAAAATATTAAAAGGCTTAAATGTTCTGAATGAGTTGAAATGGTTAGTGTTGGAATTTTTCAAATCGGTTGAGAAATGTTGAAGTCGTAAAATTTTTGATTGAGGAATAGTATTAAGAAATTCCAGGAATTTCGGGAAAACCGGGAATTTTTCCAGTTCAAAAAACAACTTTGTTTTTTTGTCCTGGTTAAGAAGAATGTTTGGACGAAGGAACGGTTGAAGTGGGTGGAAAACTGTGGAAGGAGTAGTCGCCTGAAAAAAAATGGTCAAAAAAGGGTTTGAAAAAAGGGAATTCTTGGAATTCCTGTAAAAAAATTTTTACTTAAAAAAATAATAGTTTAAATTTCCAGGTTGAGTGAAATATGTTGAAGGTAGAATGGTTTGAATTGGTTGAAAAATGTGTGACTTTTGGAAGTTTAAAAAATGGACAATTAATTTTGAATGGGGAAAATGTCCCTGAAAACTGGGCATTTTTGGAAATTCCGGATTTTTTAAAAAAATTGTGAAGGTGAGCACACAATTTTGAACAGGCTGAATATTGTGGAGTTGGAACGGTTTCAATCGGATGAAAAATGTGGGAATTATGGAACTTTGAAGAATGTCCCATTCTTTTCAAAGGGAATTTCGGAAAAACTGGGAATTTTTAGGAAAATATTAAAAGACTTAAAAGTTCTGAATGAGTTGAAATGGTTAGTGTTGGAATTTTTCAAATCGATTGAGAAATGTTGAAGTCGTAAAATTTTTCATTGAGAAATGGTATTAAGGAATTCCAGGAATTTCGGGAAAACCGGGAATTTTTCTAGTTCGACAAAAAACAAAGTTGTTTTTTGAACTAGAAAAATTCCTGATTAAGAGGAATGTTTGGAACCGGTTGAAGTGGGTGGGTAAAATGTGGAAGGAGTAGTCACCAGAAAAAAGGGTGAAAATAGGGCTTTGGAAAACCAGGAATTCTGGGGACTCCTGGAATTTTTTTTTTTACTTGAATTTCTAGGATGGTAGAATTTGTTGAAGGTAGAATGGTTTGAATTGGTTGAAAAATGTGGAAACGGTGGAAGTTTGAAAAATGGCCATTTCATTGTCCCGGAAAACCTGGAATTCTGGGAAATTTGGGAATTTTTGGAATTTGTGAATGCTCCAAAAGCATTCACACATACGTTTGTTTATTGTGTGAATGCTCCAATTCTTCTTCTTTTCCTCCAGATTTTGGCGCTCTCTACCTTCCACATTTTTCACCCGATTCAAACAGTTCCAACTTCAAACTGTTCAGCTTATTCGCGAATCGCGGGCTTTCCTTTGACGAATTCCAAAAATTCCCAGATTTCCCAGAATTTCCAGTTTTCCGGGACAATTTTCCCATTCAAAATGAATTAGCCATTTTTCAAACTTCCACCGTTTCCACATTTTTCAACCGATTCAAACCATTCTACCTTCAACACATTCCACCATCCTGGAAACTTAAAATACCCTTTTTCTAAGTTCAAAAAAATTCCAGGATTTCCCAGAATTCCTGGTTTTCCAAAGCCCTATTGCCACCCTTTTTTCTGGCGACTACTCCTTCCACATTTTTCAACCCACTTCAACCGTTCCCCCATCAAAACATTCCTCTTAATCAGGACAAAAAACTGAATTGTTGTTGAACTGGAAAAATTCCCGTTTTTCCCAAAATTCCAGGAATTCAGTAATACCATTTCTCAATTCAACATGTTACTACTTCAACATTTCTCGACCGATTTGAAAAATTCCAACACCAACCATTTCAACTCATTCAGACCGTTCAGGTTTTTTGCCATTTAAAACAAAAATTCCCGCTTTTCCCAAAATTCCCAAATTTGGGGGAAATTCCCATTGGAATCAATGGGACATTTTTCAAAGTTCCAAATTTTTCATCTGATTCAAACGGTTCCAACGTCAAAATATTCAGACTTTTTGGGAAATTGTGTGCTCTACTTCAACAATTCTAAAAAAAAAAATTCCAGGATTTCAGTTCAACTTCAGCATTGGAGCCATCATCATCATCATCGGCGGTCACTCGAACGAGTATGACGATCCTCCTGGTAGGGGTGTATCCCTTTATGGAGGATGCCTGTGCGTGACTTTGTTTAACGTGGGGAGACTGGTGCACAGACAGTCACCACAAGATCCTTGACAGAATCGGGTCAGGGTCCAGTGGCATGGAGTCCAAGACGACTGGGGACCCTTTTCTGCTGCAGCCTTCTTCCGCCGTTGAGGTCTTAACCGTATCCCTGGCTAGGGGGCAGTCAGGTACTAGGCCTTTGCCAAGGGCCACCTAGGGTAACAGTAGTAGTAATAATAATAATAATAATAATAGATTTTATTTGTAAAAAAAAGCACTTTATATTGAGTAAACAATCTCAAAGTGATACAGTGTATTAAAAAAAAAAATTAAAATTAAAAAATAAATAAACAAATTAAATAAATAAAAAGATAATAAATAAATACATAAAAATAAAAACTAGAACAGCCAAATAGCTATAACTAGTGTGCATTTATCTAAAAAAAAAAACATTTTTAAAAAGAAGGACTTTTAAGCCTTTTTTAAAAGCATCCACAGTCTGTGGTGCCCTCAGGTGGTCAGGGAGAGCGTTCCACAGACTGGGAGCGTCGGAGCAGAAAGCCCGTAGTAGTAGAGCATTCACACGCAATTCCTTCAAGAATTGCCTCATCTAGTTACAGTATATGTTAGCACGAGCAAAACCTCACTCCGTAAACCTAATGAGCTTTAATTGCATGTCGCTTTGTGGTGGTGAACGTGTGAATCATCCAAATATTGTGCTGACCTGAATCCAACCGCTTTAAGTCAATGAAGGAACAGACAAACAAAAGCCAATAACAAACACAAGCTAAAGCTCACAAACACACATGGCATCAATTTATGGTGGGCCTGCACTGATTGGTTGTATAAACTTGGAGGAGGAGGAGGAGGAGGAAGAGGAGAGTCCGGTCCAGCTCAGCCCAGAGGGAACGATGAGTTTAGGGGAGGGGTGCTCGAAGTGCATGACAGAGCTGTTAAAAAGTGGGCCAACACCCTCTGCAGCCAACGCTTGAAAGTCAAGACCATTCTCTGTGATTCTTCACTGGGCTCTGCTGCCACGCCCTGATTTACAAGCTCTGTTTGCACTCAAGAAACACTCTCACAAACAACAGTGCATCCCAGTTCATCACTTTTAGGGCCTTGTCACTCCCTTGTGTCCCATTTTGTCTCAGGATAGCACTTGGAGTATGCAAGAAATGGGCTTAAAAAGGGCACTTGTGTACAGGAAACATCCCATAATATACAAACCCCAAAAACCAGTGAAGTTGGCAGGTTGTGTAAGTCGTAAATAAAAACAGAATACAATGATTTGCAAATCCTTTTTCAACTTATATTCAATTGAATAGACTGCAAAGACAAGATATTTAATGTTCCAACTGAGAAACTTGTTTTTTTTTGCAAATAATTATAAACTTAGAATTTAATGGCAGCAACACATTGCAAAAAAGTTGGCACAGGGGCAATTTTACCACTGTGTTACATGGCCTTTCCTTTTAACAACACTCTGTAAACATTTGGGAACTGAGGAGACCAATTTTTGAAGCTTTTCAGGTGGAATTCTTTCCCATTCTTGCTTGATGTACAGCTTAAGTTGTTCAACAGTCCGGGGTCTCCGTTGTGGTATTTTAGGCTTCATAATGCGCCACACATTTTCAATGGGAGACAGGTCTGGACTACAGGCAGGCCAGTCTAGTACCCACACTATTTTACTATGAAGCCACGCTGTTGTAACACCTGGCTTGGCATTGTCTTGCTGAAATAAGCAGGGGCGTCCATGATAACGTTGCTTGGATGGCAACATATGTTGCTCCAAAACCTGTATGTACCTTTCAGCATTAATGGTGCCTTCACACATGTGTAAGATACCCATGCCTTGGGCACTAATACACCCCCATACCATCACAGATGCTGGCTTTTCAACTTTGTGCCTACAACAATCCGGATGGTTCTTTTCCTCTTTGTTCTGGAGGACACAACGTTGACAGTTTCCAAAAACAATTTGAAATGTGGACTCGGCAGACCACAGAACACTTTTTCCCTTTGCATCAGTCCATTTTAGATGAGCTCGGGCCCAGCGAAGCCGGCATCGTTTCTGGGTGTTGTTGATAAAATGGCTTTCGCTTTGCATAGTAGAGTTTTAACTTGCACTTACAGATGTAGAGAACAACTTTAGTTACTGACAGTGGTTTTCTGAAGTGTTCCTGAGCCCATGTGGGGATATCCTTTACACACTGATGCCGGTTTTTGATGCAGAACAGCCTGAGGAATCGTGAGCAAATTGTCCAACAGTTTAAGAACAACATTTCTCAACGAGCTATTGCAAGGAACTTCAACATCGACGGTCCGTAATATCATCAAAAGTTTCAGAGAATCTGGAGAAATCACTGCACGTAAGCGGCTAAGCCCGTCTGCATAAATCCCGAAAATTTGAAATCAAACCATGAAGGCATGGTGAAGATATTTATGAAACAATCTTGCCTTCCTTCATACTTCCTCCTCTTTGTTCTATTTTTGGCCAAAGTAAGACAAGAAAACTTTTATTGAAATTTAAAAATTTAAATGTTTTTGTTTTAATGCCATGATTTTAATAGTACAGCCCGCGTGTGCACAGATTTTCCTTCAAAATGAGTTTGACACCCCTGCAATAGAAGGAGGCGACATCACACAGCAAACAACACACAGCAGGTAGGTACACACACTAGTACACACACCCCAACTACTACGTAGGAATAATGAACAGCAAATCAATGATTTAGGTGGCAAGCTTGCACTTTTTCAATACCCTGCTTGTGGACAAGGAGATTTACAGCCATCGAAGCACATTCAATCTCTTTATTAAGCAGACGTAACACGATCCAGTGAAAAGATTCAACAGAGATAACAAACACAGCTGAGCTAATGCTGCTCTGTTTGGTTCTCTCGCTGATGTCACACAACACTTGGCAACAGGCACCGTCGTTTAAAAGGCACACACTCTGTTTTTATGAAAGGTATTTCACCTGCATATGCCAGATATTTTAAGTTGTTTTTTTTAAGTTACGCAATAACTACTTCCGCTAGTAACTAATTACATGTAATAAAGAGTAATTCCATTACTAATACTTTTTTTTGGCAACGTAACAGGTAATAATAATTAACTATTTTTTAAAGTAATTTTTCAAACACTGCTAGTTAAAATGCATTAGTGTTGTCCCAATACCAATATGTTGGTACGGGTACCGGTACCAAAATGTATTTCGATACTTTTTTGGTACTTTTCGATACTTTTCTAAATAAAGGGACCACAAAAAATGGCATTATTGGCTTTGTATTAACAACAAATCTTAGGGTACATTAAACATATGTTTCTTATTGCAAGTTTGTCCTTAAATAAAATAGTGAACACACTAGACAACTTGTCTTTTATTAGTAAGTAAGCAAACAAAGGCTCCTAATTTAGTCTGCTGACATATGCAGTAACATATTGTGTCATTTTCCATTCTATTATTTTGTCAAAATTCTGAAAGACAAGTGGTAGAAAATGAATTATTTATCTACTTGTTCATTTACTGTTAATATCTACTTAATTTCTCTTTTAACATGTTCTACCTACACTTCTGTTAAAATGTAATAATCACTTATTCTTCTGTTTTACATTAGTTTTGGATGACACCACAAATTTGAGTATCAATTCGATACCAAGTAGTTACAGGATGTACCAAAATGTATTTCGATACTTTTTTGGTACTTTTCGATATTTTTCTAAAAAAAGGGACCACAAAAAATGGCATTATCTTATGGTACTTTAAACATATGTATATTATTGCAAGTTTGTCCTTAAATAAAATAGTAAACATACAAGACAACTTGTTTTTTATTAGAAAGTAAGCAAACAAAGGCTCCTAATTTAGTCTGCTGACATATGCAGTAACATAATGTGTCATTTTCCGTTCTATTATTTTGTCAAAATTCTGAAAGACAAATGGTAGAAAATGAATTATTTATCTACTTGTTCATTTACTGTTAATATCTACTTAATTTCTCTTTTAACATGTTCTACCTACACTTCTGTTAAAATGTAATAATCACTTATTCTTCTGTTTTACATTAGTTTTGGATGATACCACAAATTTGAGTATCAATTCGATACCAAGTAGTTACAGGATGTACCAAAATGTATTTCGATACTTTTTTGGTACTTTTCGATACTTTTCTAAAAAAAGGGACCACAAAATATGGCATTATCTTACGGTACATTAAACATATGTATATTATTGCAAGTTTGTCCTTAAATAAAATAGTAAACATACAAGACAACTTGTCTTTTAGTAGTAAGTAAACAAACAAAGGCTCCTAATTTAGCTGCTGATGTATGCAGTAACATATTGTATCATTTTCCATTCTATTATTTTGTCAACATTATGAGGGACAAACTGTAAAAAATGATTATTTATCTACTTGTTCATTTACGCCTCCCTAGGGAGGTGTTTAGGGCACGTTCGACCGGTAGGAGGCCATGGGGAAGACCCAGGACACGTTGGGAAGACTATGTCTCCCGGCTGGCCTGGGAGCACCTCGGCATCCCCCGGGAAGAGCTGGACAAAGTGTCTGGGGAGAAGGAAGTCTGGGCTTCCCTGCTTAGGCTGCTGCCCCCGCGACCCGACCTCGGATAAGCGGAAGAAGATGGATGGATGTTCATTTACTGTTAATATCTGCTTACTTTCTCTTTTAACATGTTCTAAGTACACTTCTGTTAAAATGTAATAATCACATATTCTTCTGTTGTTTGGATGCTTTACATTAGTTTTGGATGATACCACAAATGTGGGTATCAATGCGATACCAAGTAGTTACAGGATCATACATTGGTCATATTTAAAGTCCTCATGTGTCCAGGGACATATTTCCTGAGTTTATAAACATAATGTACATTTTTAAAAAAGGAAAGAAGATGTGATGCCAAAAAATATTGATTTAATCATAGTAGTATCGACTAGATACGCTCCTGTACTTGGTATCATTACAGTGGATGTCAGGTGTAGATCCACCAATGGCGTGATACTTGTAAGAAACTCACTTTATTTGTCGCCATGTCTTAAAGCACCTCTTCCTGAGGGCGTTTTAGTGTTATAACTTCACCTTTATCGTTAGTTTTTAAGCCAAAAATGCGTCCGTTCTCCCTTTTCTGTCTACACACTGTGTCTGTTTGTAAGTACTCTGTGATTGTGCGGTGCCGAACATGCTCCTCTGCTCAGAAAACCAGCAATGACACAACGACGGGGGGCGGTGGGTGGTGGCCCGATGGTGGCCCTTTTTAGAGGCGGTATAGTACCGAATATGATTCATTAGTATCGCGGTACTATACTAATACTATACTATACCGTATAACCCTACAATGCATCACTTTTTTGTACAAAATCCTACTAAATGTCCTACAAGAAGAGGCCTTACCAGCTGCATTGCGATGACGTGTGGGCGTGCAAAAGTGCAACTTTATATGTTGAACATGTTCTGGTAACTAAAAAAGTAACAAAGCTGACATAATAGTTTAAAACATATAGGAAAAAAAACCCAACATGCTCTGAATGTAGTGAGTCCATACCATCCCCCACTGACCCGCCAACAGGGAGGGTCCAGCTATATATACAACATATGGCCAAGTGTGGAATTTGATGGCTGTGTTTTTCTCTCTCTCTCTCTCTTTCTGCATTTTTAAGTCGTGTCTCGGAAGATGGCTCCGTTCCGATGTGTAATTCTCTTTAGTGTGTCTTTGCAATATGATGCATTCAAGACCACACCCTTTCCCTCCTTGTTGTCGTGAGAGCTGCGTATGTTGGGTGGAGGAGGGGGCGTTAAGGTCCCATCTGGTATGCATCAAGCGTCAAACAATGCATCCCAACATCCCACATCAGGCTGGGATGGGAGTGTCCCAACCGGGCCGTGATACTGTACGTCTTAAATAGTAGACACTGGTGTGCTATTACACTCTGTGCATCCAGCTGGTGCTCCTCTGCCTTCACATACACATGCAGTGTGTGTATATATATATATATATATATATATATATATATATATATATATATATATATATATATATATATATATACACTACCGTTCAAAAGTTTGGGGTCACATTGAAATGTCCTTATTTTTGAAGGAAAAGCACTGTACTTTTCAATGAAGATAACTTTAAAGTAGTCTTAACTTTAAAGAAATACACTCTATACATTGCTAATGTGGTAAATGACTATTCTAGCTGCAAATGTCTGGTTTTTGGTGCAATATCTACAAAGGTTCCAGCAACTATCACTCCAGTGTTTTAATGGTACAATGTGTTTGCTCATTGGCTCAGAAGGCTAATTGATGATTAGAAAACCCTTGTGCAATCATGTTCACACATCTGAAAACAGTTTAGCTCGTTACAGAAGCTACAAAACTGACCTTCCTTTGAGCAGATTGAGTTTCTGGAGCATCACATTTGTGGGGTCAATCAAACACTCAAATTGGCCAGAAAAAAAAAACTTTCATCTGAAACTCGACAGTCTATTCTTGTTCTTAGAAATGAAGGCTATTCCACTAAATTGTTTGGGTGACCCCAAACTTTTGAACGGTAGTGTGTGTATATATATATATATATATATATATATATATATATATATATATATATATATATATATATATATATATATATATATATATATATATATATATATATATATCTATCAGTGGCGTGCGGTGAGGTTCATGTCAGGTGAGGCACTGACTTCATCACAGTCAGATTTACAAACTTATGAACCCTAAAGTGTATCTTATTCACCATTTGATTGGCAGCAGTTAACGGGTTATGTTTAAAAGCGCATACCAGCATTCTTCCCTGCTTGGCACTCAGCATCAAGGGTTGGAATTGGGGGTTAAATCACCAAAAATTATTCCCAGGCACGGCGCCGCTGCTGCCCACTGCTCCCCACTGCTCCCCACTGCTCCCCTCACCTCCCAGGGGGTGAACAAGGGGATGGGTCAAATGCAGAGGACAAATTTCACCACACCTAGTGTGTGTGTGACAATCATTGGTACTTTAACTTAACTTTAACTTTACACTTACAAACTGTAGCACACAAAAAAGCACATTTAATTAAAAAAAAAACGTTATTATGGTCTTACCTTTACTTATAAGTGCGGGAACAGTGGTGTTCGTGTTGGAAGAGTTGTGAATGAATGAAATATTAAATCCGTGCTGCAGTCTGCAGGTGTACCTAATGTTGTGTCCCTGCGGTCGTTCGCGGCTCCTCCAGCGCGAGCATTGTTGTTTTTGCACTTTTTGGCTTCTTGTTAAGTGACTTTTTTTGGGTGGATTCGGTCTTGCACGTGGAGGGTTTGGGTGTGGGCTTTGGTTGGTGTGGCCGCGGCGCTCCCGTCGGGCGGTGCATTCTGTGGCGGAGGTGCTTGGCACCAGGAGGCGGGGTTATGAGACGAGCCTCTCACAGTGCGTCTTCGCAGCAGTATTATGATCGCTCAGCACAAGAAATACGTTACACACATACAGTTGTTGACAAAATACACTGTACATTATATACCTCAGCTAACTAAATTATGGAAATGTATAATATAATTCATATAGCAATACAGTCTCACTGCACAGCAGGCCAGCAGTTAGCCGAGTCATTGCGCACAATCCATGTTGAGGCTCAACGCAGTGATGTGCCTCAACTGGCTGCTGATCACCGCACCGTCTCTTCTCAGTATTTGAACGGCAAATGTGAAAATAAAAATAATCTAAAACTGGTGAAGTTGAATGGAAAAAAACTTTAGTATAATCACTGGATACATATAACAATTTAATTTAAAAAAATTATTTTTCCTTTTTTTTTTCTTTCCATGGTGGCAGGTGAGGCCGTACCTCCCCTGCCTCTAGTGACTGCACGCCACTGATATATATATATATATATATATATATATATATATATATATATATATATATATATATATATATATATATATATATATATATATATATATATATATATATATATATACACACACACCGGTGTGTGTGTGCTGCCTTATATATATAAGGCAGCACGGTGGCAGAGGGGTTAGTGCGTCTGCCTCACAATATGAAGGTCCTGAGTAGTCGTGAGTTCAATCCCGGCCTCGGGATCTTTCTGTGTGGAGTTTGCATGTTCTCCCCGTGACTGCGTGGGTTCCCTCCGGGTACTTCGGCTTCCTCCCACCTCCAAAGACATGCACCTGGGGATAGGTTGATTGGCAACACTAAATTGGCCCTAGTGTGTGAATGTGAGTGTGAATGTTGTCTGTCTATCTGTGTTGTCCCTGCGATGAGGTGGCGACTTGTCCAGGGTGTACACCGCCTTCCGCCCGATTGTAGCTGAGATAGGCTCCAGCGCCCCCCGCGACCCCGAAGGGAATAAGCGGTAGAAAATGGATGGATGGATATATATATTTATATATATATATATATATATATATATATATATATATATATATATATATATATATATATATATATATATATATATATATATATATATATATATATATATATATATATATATATATATATATATACTTGTGTATGTATATGTACTGTTCTGTGTGTATATGTATAAATGTGTATATATATACTGTATATATTTATAAATACTATATATATATAAGTGTGTATATATACACACAATTTATAGAATATATATATATATATATATGTGTGTATGTGTATGTACTGCTCTGTGTGTGTATATATACTGTGTATATATACATACATACTGTATGTATGTATGTATATATATATATATATATATATATATATATATATATATATATATATATATATATATATATATATATATATTAGGGGTGTGGGGAAAAATCGATTCGTATTCGAATCGCGATTCTCACGGTGTGCGATTCACAATCGATTCTCATTTTTAAAAAATCGATTTTTTTCTTTTTTTGTTTTATTAATTTTTTTTAAACTAATCAATCCAACAAAACAATACACAGCAATACCATAACAATGCAATCCAATTCCAAAACCGACCCAGCAACACTCAGAACTGCAATAAACAGAGCAATTGAGAGGAGACACAAACACGACACAGGACAATCCAAAAGTAGTGAAACAAAAATGAATATTATCAACAACAGTATCAATATTAGTTACAATTTCAACATCGCAGTGATTAAAAATCTCTCATTGACATTATCATTAGACATTTATAAAAATAAAATAAAAGAACAATAATGTCAAAGTGGCTTACACTTAATTGCTTCGCATCTCATAAGCTTGACAACACACTGTGGCCAACATTTTCACAAAGATAAAATAAGTCATATTTTTGGTTCATTTAATAGTTAAAACAAATTTACATTATTGCAATCAGTTGATAAAACATTGTCCTTTACAATTATAATTTTTTTTACAAAAATCTACTACTCTGCTTGCATGTCAGCAGACTGGGGTAGATCCTGCTGAAATCTTATGTATTGAATGAATAGAGAATGCTTTTGAATCGGGAACAAATCTTTTTTTTTTTTCGTTTTTGAATCGAGAATCGTTTTGAATTTAAAAAAAATCTATTTTGAATCAAATCGTGACCCCAACAATTGATTTTGAATCGAATCGTGAGACACCCAAAGATCCACAGCCCTAATATATATATATACATACATACATGTATACATACATACATGTATACAGTATATATGTATATATACACAGTATATATATACACTCAGAGCAGTACATATATATACACACACATATATATATATATATATTCTATATACTGTGTGTATATATACACATATATATATATATATATATATATATATATATATATATATATATATATATATATATATATATATATATATATATATATATATATATATATATATATATATATATATATATATATATTAGAAGTGTGCTCTAATGGGAAGCAACTCTGTTCCTCACACTTTTTTTTTTTAGATGATGATCTGCAACATCTGTTTTTTATGGGCATGCGGAGCCGTCTTGAATGATGGCTAGTGACAGCTGCTTTGTTTATGCTTAAATATTTAAAGATAGGCAAGCAACAGGGAACATTTTCCCATCGTTTTCATCTTACTAAGATAGCGTTTCTAGTAAAAACGCCTCGGCCAAGGTCTAACAACAATGCTGCCTAAGAGGTGTTAAAATGTTTATTTAAAATGCATTTTAAGTGTGGGCTATGGCTATTATAATCATCGTCATAATATTACCAAACTATTAACGCTGTATGAATATATACAATAGAAGAAGCTCTTGGGTTCGATTCCCAGGCCCTTGTTCTTTCTGTGTGGAGTTTGCGTGTTTTCCCCTTGACTGTGTTGGCCCTACGATGAGGTGGCGACTTGTCCAGGGTGTACCCCGCCTTCCGCCCTAATGCAGCCGGGATAGGCTCCAGCACCCTCTGCAACCCCGAAAAGGGCAATCGGTAGAAAATGGATGGATAGATGGATGGATGGATGTTGCAGTAGACATTGTCCCACTCCACTCCTGTAGGGGGCAGGAAATAGTGTTAAAAAACTGGTCGACAATATTAAAAAGAATAAAATAAAGACACAATGAAAAAAATATATTTACATTATTTTGGAAAGTAATGCTGTATTTATTTGTTATTATATATGTATTTTACCACACCAAACCCCCTTCAAATATCATGATGTAATTATGTAACCAGTGTTGGGGAAATATTCTTGTTAGATAGAATGTTAAAAACAAAACAGCCGAAATAAATAAATAAACAAGTAATCATTACATGTATATATGAAAATTAGATTTAAAAAAATGTAAATAACAAAAAGGTTAAAAGAAATAGAAGCAATGAATGTTTGAAAATATGCTATAAAAAAAAATAATACCAGGATTTCACAGTACCCAACAGTATTTTTTTCACACTAAAATACTGTAATTAATATTTAAATGATAAATGGGTTATATTTGTATAGCGCTTTTCTACCTTCAAGGTACTCAAAGCGCTTTGACAGTACTTCCACATTTACCCATTCACACACACATTCACACACTGATGGCGGGAGCTGCCATGCAAGGCGCTAACCAGCAGCCATCAGAGACAAAGGGTGAAGTGTCTTGCCCAAGGACACAACGGACGTGACTAGGAAGCAGGGATGGGCGATACCACACTTTTAGGATTCGATACGATACCGATACTTTTTCTTGCATTTTCATCGATACCGATACCATTAATTTCTTATTGGCAATTTTTGTCAGTCAAAAATATTATTACTATTGTTATTATTTAACACAAATCACAAGACAAATACAGACCATTTATACCACATTTATTATGGTCAATATATAATAAAAGTAAAATTAAAATAAATAACATAAATATGAAAAATAAATTAAATATGAACAAAAATATACACATTTTCACTCTTCTTATTTCTCAAAAAAAAAAGTCTTGGTAGAAAAAGCTTAAAAAAACAATTATTCATAACAATGTTATGTTTGAAACCTCTTTGTGGAAGTAAACTTATAACACTTCTCTGAAGCAAAGTCAATAATTTCCTTATCACAATAAACTAGGATTTCCTTGTCCTATAAACCTGCATACGAAAGACAGTTCCCTGAGAAAATGAACTTGGAAAAATGATCTACAAAAATGTCTGACACCATCACACCTTTAGTGTACTCGAGATATGTCGTCACACGTTGCTGGCACAGCCACTCTACCAACTTCGCCTCGCCGTTACTGTTACATTACAATAAATGACTGTAAAAATTACATGTGATGTTTATAAAAAATATTTCTTAAATGTTAACTTTTACTTTGTAAGGCCATGTCATTTTAGTTTTTTTCTGGTGGGACAATATAGTTGGATGCACAGGTACATTACTTCCTGTGTTCGTCCAAACAAGGACAGAGAGGGAAGCCAGCAGGTTTTGAGCAGCGGCAGCAATCTGTAAGCATCCTTAACACAGGACTGACAAATCAATGTCGTAAGTAGTGGTGGTGCATTAATCAGTTGTTTGTGTACAAATATCAGTCATTATTTCATGCAAATACTTTATAATTTATGTTAAAAACCGATGTTAAAAAGCGCTATGCTAATCGCAGGTTATGCTAACTCAGACTGCATTGTCATGTTCAAAAGCCAACAGGCACTTTATGTTTAGTAATATTCTTTAATTTTTCTGTCTTTTTTTGACAGTTTTCACTCTGTGCCGTGGTGAATGAACCCAGTAAAGTTCCCGACTACAGTGACGGCTCATGTGTTCATTATGGTTAGAGTTTAGTTTAGTCTCCAGTTCCCACACTAAGATGAGAACATTATATTACAATACCTTAAGGCAGGGGTGGGCAATTAATTTTTACCGGGGGCCGCATGAGCAACCCGAGCACTGCTGGAGGGCCACATCGACAATATTTCAATTAAATTTTGCTCAATATTATTTTTGATATATACCGTAAGATAAATAATAATAATAATTAATAATAGTAATACTTCAACATAGTGTATGTAACAGCATTCCATGACTAATATAAATAAATTAACATTAATAATAAATGACAGTAAAATAAGCACACGTATGACTGAGGAGTCATAGTGTAACTTTGTGTGATGTTTGAGTTGTCCGACTTTTTGTGTGGCCATAAACGCACCAGTAGTTTAGTGCTATGCGTGTTGGTGACAGATGACAAGTTGCTTTTGGCCTGGTTTGTACGGCAGAAAATGACTAGTTTTTCGAGATATAAGTGTTTTACTTATGTTTTTGGTGTGGTTATGGCCGAATATAAACAGTTTTGCTCAATAAAGTGATCGATATAATTCCTGGCCTCGAAGCATCTCGATAGACGTTACAATAATTGAACGGTGTTCAATTGAACGGTGTTGACGAACACCGTTAGGGCCGCTTGTTGTCACTGTCACTCAAAGTTGCATTGCAAAATTACATAGAATAAATATGTTTATTTTGTTTAGAATTCAGATGGGATTTGATTTGGTGTGCGGCATATATTTGCTGCGCGCAGCAGACGCTTGAGCAGTGCGCAATTGCGCAGGCACGCACCTTAGAGGGAACGTTGCATGGCAGTCCATGTCTTGTTGGAAACACGCCATTCTTCATCAACTTTTCTCTTTTTAGCGTCTCGGGTGTAAACCGTGCATCACTTGTCGCTGCATGTGCACCTTCACTCGCAGGTTACACACTGACACACGCCCATAAATAATAATTTTCAAAATAAAAGCAGCACAGTTGTATTGCGCGCACGACATAGATGTTTTTTCAACTTTATTTTGTAATTAATGATTGCAGCTGTTCACATTCACTCACAATCACGCACACGCATACGTCCACACGGAAGTAATACAAATAACGATTTTCAAAACAAAATCAGCACCGTTGTATTGCACACTCGACATAGATACTTTTTAAAATGTATTTTGTAATTTATAATTGGCCTCACGCGGGCCGGACAGGGACGCACAAAGGGCCGGATGCGGCCCGCGGGCCGCAGAATGCCCAGGTCTGCCTTAAGGGGTGAAACGACTAATCATTATATCAATAGATCGATTTATATTCCTAAATTATTAACATATCTATCTGTGCTCGGCAAGTTTGCCTTCCGGAAGATAGGTATCGATCCAGGATCGTTTGAAAAGGGATTTTATCCAAACTAGGAAAAAGAAAACATTGCATTTAAGAATGGCAGTCTTTATATGAAGTTCAACACTTTCAATGAGGACATTAAACGTTAAGTCTATTTGCCCGTCTGTGGCGTCATCGAAACAAAAATGGCAGATACATGGGGTGGTTGAAAAAGGTCATAACAAGTGTAAACGCTACTAGACAATATCATTATTAAAACACAAAAACTCAGCTGCAGCACGATTTGAAAAAGCCACAACAAAGACAAACGACACAACACAATAATACAAAACCGCAACACAACTTTTAGCCACAAAAGACTAAACGTACGCCGATTCACTGGCTCTGGAACATAAAGAGAAGTCTTTTCGTCAGAAACAAATAGAAGAAAAGGAGCAAGGATGCAATACGAATTAGGAAGCTGGTGTTGTTTACTTGCTTGTTTGTAGCCATAATTCATTCATACATAATTCCCCTACAAGAAAAAATAAGAATATAGGAAACTTCACCTGCAGTGTCCAATATCAAGTATTAATTTTACAGTCAAACTGCGTGATTGTCTTAAATTTAAAGTTATTCAATCGATTTCAACTCACTGAATCGTTTCGGATCGTATCATTTTAAAAATTGTAATTCTAGCCACAAATATTGAATTTTATCAATTTGTATTTAAATGAATTTGTTGCACCCCTAATAATTATTGTCCATTGTTATATGATGTAACTGATTTGTCTCTTAAGAGCGTTCCGTAGACTATCTTGCGGAATTTTGTACAGTAAGCAGCGGTATGCTGCTAAAACGAGCAAGTAATTAACAATAAAAGCAGCTCTGTAGCTACAGTCAATTGCTGTAAAGATATTTAACAGTAAATTACTATACATGTCACTGTGAAAGTAATGCAAATATTAGCCAGTAATTTGCAATGAAATGTTTTACATTGAAAAATATGAAAACAAATACATACAAGACATTAAAAGTGACCTAAAATTTTAAAGCATACAATACTTCTCTATTACTATCAGTAGAATATAGATGAAGGGGAACCAGAGGGTGTGTTCCAACTATTGTGGGATCACACTCCTCAGCTCTCCCGGTAAGGTCTATTCAGGTGTACTGGACAGGAGGCTACGCCGGATAGTCGAACCTCGGATTCAGGAGGAACTGTGGTTTTCGTCCTAGTCGTGGAACTGTGGACCAGCTCTATACTCTCGGCAGGGTCCTTGAGGGTGCATGGGAGTTTGGCCAACCAGTCTACATGTGCTTTGTGGACTTGGAGAAGGCATTCGACCGTTTCCCTCGGGAAGTCCTGTGGTGAGTGCTCAGAGAGTATGGGGTATCGGACTGTCTGATTGTGGTGGTCCGCTCCCTGTATGATCAGTGTCAGAGCTTGGTCCGCATTGCCGGCAGTAAGTCGGACCCGTTTCCAGTGAGGGTTGGACTGCCGTTGGCTCCCCTCTGTTCCTAACTTTTATGGACAGAATTTCTAGGCGCAGTCTGGGCGTTGAGGGGATCCGGTTAGTTGGCTGCAGGATTAGGTCTCTGCTTTTTGCAGATGATGTGGTCCTGATGGCTTCATCTGGCCAGGATCTTCAGCTCTCACTGGATCGGTTCACAGCATAGTGTGAAGCGACTGGGATGGGAATCAGCACCTCCAAGTCCGAGCACATGGTTCTCGCCCGGAAAAGGGAGGAGCTCAAGTACCTCGGAGTCTTGTTCACGAGTGAGGGAAGAGTGGATGGTGAGATCGACAGGCGTCTTCAGTAATGCGGACGCTGTATCGATCCGTTGTGGTGAAGAAGGAGCGGAGCTGGAAGGCAAAGCTCTCAATTTACCGGTCGATCTACGTTCCCATCCTCACCTATGACCATGAGCTTCATGACCGAAAGGGCAAGATCACGGGTACAAGCGGCCGAAATGAGTTTCCTCCGCCGGGTAGCGAGGCTCTCCATTAGAGATAGGGTGAGAAGCTCTGTCATCCGGGAGGAGCTCAAAGTAAAACTGCTGCTCCTCCACATCGAGAGGAGCCAGATGAGGTGATTTGGGCATCTGTTCAGGATGCCACCCGAACGCCTCCTTAGGGAGGTGTTTAGGGCACGTCCGACCAGTAGGAGGCCACGGGGAAGACCCAGGACCCGTTCGGAAGACTATGTCTCCCGGCTGGCCTGGGAACAGCTCGGGATCCCCCGGGAGAAGCTGGATGAAGTGGCTGGGGAGAGGGAAGTCTGGGCTTTCCTGCTTAGGCTGCTGCCCCCGCGACCTGACCTTGGACAAGCGGAAGAAGATGGATGGATGTAATATAGATGAGTAGTGTGTCGGGCTGTGAATCTTTAGGCACCACACTGTTCGATTCGTGGGGTAACAATTCAGAACAATTTCTCAATTCAAAACGATTCTCGGTTCAAAATCTTTTTTTTTTTTAATAACATGGGGTGCCAGTTCTATGATTAACTACATTCTCCCATGAAATAAACAGCTTTGATGCATTTCTATATTACTTAAAAGAAAACTAAATTCTACCCAAACATTTAAGAATGTCAAATACAAATAAGGCAACAAGAGAAGTATCCAACTGTACAGCAGATATCCCCATCATTAATATCACAATATGGTTTGCATGAGTGACTGAACAAGACTGTTAAAACAAAAAATACATTTTTGATTTTTTTAATCGAATAAGAATCTTTACAAATAAGAATCACAATTTATTCGAAAATCTTTTTTTTTTTTTGACACCCCTTGTAGTTTGTGATGATTACAAACACATGCAAAAATAGTGGCTCCTGCATCAGACTTTATGCTTGGCCGAGGTGACCCCATCTTAAATTCTCTTGCAGAGACAAAATAAAAATCTTTACAAGCATTGCTCAACTTAGCTTCAGCATATTATTTCTCCATAAAAGATAGCTTTGAGGTGCAGGTTAAATACATACTGTGTCGTGAAGGGGTGTTTGGCTTGGGGAGGGGCTGGCAGAGTAAGAAAATACACACTTTTTACTTGGGAATGTTGTGAATGTTTTCATTTATATATTTTTATACGTGGGTGAGTGTGTGTGCGTGCGTGTGTGTGAGAGTTTATCAATCAGTCGACACCGCGTCCTCCACTGAGAGGATGAGTGGGTCCAATAAAATGACTGTGTGTGTGTGTGTGTGTGGCTCAACCAGACTGTGGTCCAAACTGATACAGATGGATGAGCGGGTCCACACACACACACACACACACACACACACACACACACACACACACACACACACAACACCATTTCTCTGCTCCAAACCAGCAGTGGCCACAGTTTCCTTTGGGAGGCCACCATGCTGACATTAAGTGAGCCGTCACACACTGGATGTGCACCACCAGGCAAACCTTATTTATTTCACCGAGCAGCTTCTTGAACTACAAGTATGAGTAATATTTCTCAATCGAACTGCAGCATGACACATCACTGAGTTACTTTTTTGAACTTTTTAATCTCACATTTTTGTGGTGCAATATACATTTGTCAAAGCAAAACACTATTACACTAAAAATATAGTTTCCGTGGAAAGATGTGGGACGTTTTTTGCGGGAAATACTGAGTTTTCATGGCACAATATGGTATTTTCTTTGAAGTTAAGTGTGTTTTGTGACAAAATACAAGTCTTTTTTTAAAAGCAAAACATGCTACTTTTTAAGGAAAATGTTGTGTTTTTGGTAATAGTTGCTGGTGGCACAATTGCATGGACTGTCCGGAGGCCGGGTCAGTGGTACTTTAACTTTAACTTTAAAGGCCTACTGAAACCCACTACTACCGACCACGCAGCCTGATAGTTTATATATCAATGATAAAATCTTAACATTGCAACACATGCCAATACGGCCGGGTTAACTTATAAAGTTCAATTTTAAATTTCCCGCGAAACTTCCGGTTGAAAACTTCTCGGTATGATGACGTTTGTGCGTGACGTCACAGAGTGAACGGAAGTATTCGGACCCCATTGGATCAATACAAAAAGCTCCGTTTTCACCACATAATTCCACAGTATTCTGGACATCTGTGTTGGTGAATCTTTTGCAATTTGTTTAATGAACAATGAAGACTGCAAAGAAGAAAGCTGTAGGTGGGATTGGTGTATTAGCGGCCGACTACAGCAACACAACCAGGAGGACTTTAAGATGGATAGCAGACGCGCTAGCCGCCGACCTCACCTTAACTTCCTCCGTCTCCAGGCCGCCGACCGCATCTATGATCGGGTGAAGTCCTTCGTCGCTCCGTCAATCGCTGGAACACAGGTGAGCACGGGTGTTGATGAGCAGATGAGGGCTGGCTGGCGTAGGTGGATAGCTAATGTTTTTAACATAGCTCTGTGAGGTCCCGTAGCTAAGTTAGCTTCAATGGCGTCGTTAGCAACAACATTGTTAAGCTTCGACAGGCTGGAAAGTATTAACCGTGTAGTTACATGTCCATGGTTTAATAGTATTCTTGATTTTCTGTCTATCCTTCCAGACAGGGGTTTATTTCTTTTGTTTCTATCTGCATTTAAGCACGATGCTATCATGTTAGCTCCGTAGCTAAAGAGCTTTGCCGATGTATTGTCGTGGGGATAAAAGTCACTGTGAATGTCCATTTCGCGTTCTCGACTCTCATTTTCAAGAGGATATAGTACCCGAGGTGGTTTAAAATACAAATCCGTGATCCACAATAGAAAAAGGAGAAAGTGTGGAATCCAATCCTTGTTCCTAAGTTACGGTCAGAGCGAAAAAAGATACGTCCTGCACTGCACTCTAGTCCTTCACTCTCACGTTCCTCAACCACAAATCTTTCATCCTCGCTCAAATTAATGGGGTAAACGTCGCTTTCTCGGTCCGAATAGCTCTCGCTGCTGGTGTAAACAATGGGGAAATGTGAGAAGCCTTTCAACCTGCGACGTCACGCTACTTCCGGTACAGGCAAGGCTTTTTTTTATTAGCGATCAAAAGTTGCGAACTTTATCGTCGATGTTCTCTACTGAATCCTTTCAGCAAAAATATGGCAATATCGCAAAATGATCAAGTATGACACATAGAATGGATCTGCTATCCCCGTTTAAATAAAAAAAATTCATTTCAGTAGGCCTTTAATACATGTAACCAAACTGGTGTGTTTTGGTTTCATTTGAATGGATTTTTTGTGACAAAATATTAAACTTTCATAGCAAATATTGGTATACTTTTGTGGCAAAATATACGGAGAGCAAAACATGATATTTTCTCGGAAAATGTGTTTATGGATATAAATTGGGCGTCATGGCTCAGATGGTAGAGCAGCCGTGCCAGCAACTTCTGCCATCCTCGTCATGGCCGTTGGTGTCCTTGGGCAAGACACCTCACCACTTGCTCCCATAGCTACTCACACTGGAGTATGAATGTTTACTGGTGGTCAGAGGGCGTAGGCCACAGGTGTCAAACTCAAGGCCCGGGGGCCAAATCTGGCCCGCCACATTATTTTATGTGGCCCGCGAATAATAAATGCTTAATCTTTTCTTACTAAATATATTTGTTCTTTCCCTTTTGACATTAAAAATCATGTACAGCATGCATTTGCATATCTTTTAAAATTAATTATCAAAATCTAAATATAATACCATGTATTCCAAAAATATTTTTTGTTCGAATAAAGATAAATACTATACTTAAATATGTGCTTGACTTATGATATCAAAATAAATTATCAATTAAATTGTAGACTGTAAAATTGACAATAGATTTTACGGTTAAATTCCGCCGACTTGAGTTTTTTACCGTAAAATCAACTTTGGTACTGTTTTTTTCCATATACAGTAAGACACTAAAACATTAAAAAACAATAAAAAAAAACATTAAAACGACAAGATTTTACAGTAAAACAAAAAACTGGCAGCTCTGTTGCTTAAATTCTACCGCTAAAAACAGTTTGTTTATCCATTCCATTCCATTTCTTTATATGCTGTAAAAAACTCACTGCTTTTATTGTAAAATTCTGGTGACTAAGATGCCAGTTTTTAAAGTCCAATTTAAATATTTTTTTTGCAGCTTATGTAAAAAAAAAGTATTGTTAATGTATTATTCATACACATGTATATTCATATATTACTCATTCTTAAAAGCGGCTCTCTGAGGGCAACCATAACTGCCATGTGGCCCTCAATGCAAATCCTTTTCAACTTATATTCAATTGAATAGACTGCAAAGACAAGATATTTAATGTTCGAACTCAGAAACTAAATTTTTTTTGGAAGTAATCCTTAACTTAGAGTTTAACGGCAGCAACACATTGCAAACAAGTTGGTACAGGTGCATTTTTACCACTGTGTTACATGGCCTTTCCTTTTAACACCACTCAGTAAAGGTTTGGGAACCGAGGAGACCAATTTTTGAAGCTTTTCAGGTGAAATTAGTTCCCATTTTTGCTTGATGTACAGCTTAAGTTGTTCAACAGTCGGGGTCTCTGTTGTGGTATTTTAGGCTTCATGTTGCGCCACACATTTTCAATGGGAGACAGGTCTGTACTACAGGCAGGCCAGTCTAGTACCCGCACTATTTTACTATGAAGCCACGCTGTTGTAATATGTGCAGAATGTAGCTTGGCATTGTCTTGCTGAAATAAGAAGGAGCGTCCATTAAAAAAGACCTTGCTTTGATGGCAACATATGTTGCTCCAAAACCTTTACGTACCTTTCAGCATTATTGGTGCCTTCACAGATGTGTAAGTTACCAATGCCTTGGGCACTAATACACCCCAATACTATCACAGATGCTGGCTTTTGAACGTTGCGCCTATAACAGTCCGGATGGTTCTTTTCCTCTTTGGTCCGGAGGACACGATGTCCACAGTTTCCAAAAACAATTTGAAATGTGGACACTTTTACACTTTGCATCAGTCCATCGTAGATGAGCTCGGGTGAAGCCGGCGGCGTTTCTGGGTGTTGTTGATAAATGGCTTTCGCTTTGCATAGTAAAGTTTTAACTTGCACTTACAGATGTAGCGACAAACTGTAGTTACTGACAGTGGTTTTCTGAAGTGTTCCCGAGCCCATGTGGTGATATCCTTTACACACTGATGTTGCTTTTTGATGCCTGAGGGATTGAAGGTCCGTAATAGCATCGCTTACGTGCAGTGATTTCTCCAGATTCTCCGGACCTCTTGATGATATTACAGACCGTAGATGGTGAACTCCCTTTAAATTCCTTGCAATAGCTTGTAGAGCAATGTTGTTCTTAAACTGTTCGACAATTTGCTCACGCATTTGTTCACAATGTAGTGACCCTCGCCCCACCCTTGTTTATGAATGACTGAGCATTTCATGGAAGCTGCTTTTATACCCAATCATGGCACCCACCTGTTCCCAATTAGCCTGTTCACCTGTGGGATGTTCTAAATAAATGTTTGATGAGCATTCCTCAACTTTCGCAGTCTTTAGGGCCACTTGTGCCAGCTTTTTTGAAACATGTTGCAGGCATCAAATCCCAAATGAGATAATATTTGCAAAAAATAAGGAAGTTTTCCAGTTCAAACGTTAAGTATCTTGTCTTTGCAGTCTATTCAATTGAATTTAGCTTGAAAAGGATTTGCAAATCATTGTATTCTGTTTTTATTTACCATTTACACAACGTGCCAACTTGACTGCTTTTGGGGTTTGTGTATTCCGATTGGAAGGCATTACTGAAGGCATTTTCCTTAACATCTTTACTCCTGGGGAGGAATTTAAAAATATGTTATTAATGAGTTGGCAGGATTAACTTTCCTCTTTGGGGTTAAAAGTGTGGATTCCAGAACATTTAGAAAAAAATTGGGTAGGAATTCTAAAGAGGCTGGAAAGCCAACTTTGAGTTTCCATCTTAACTCCTTCAAAACTCCACAGCTTTGGAGCCTGAGGCCACTCGGACTCTGAGGTCATACTCTGGCCCGGCCTGTTGTGATGCGTGCGATGACATCGCCTCAAACAGGAAGCCAGCGGCTAATGACGAGCACATGTTTGGAATCAGTGCGGTGCCACAAGCCTACGGAGCCGTCATGGCGTATGTGTCTGATTTATTCTGTTGTTGCCGCCTCAAAGAAGGAGGGGCCCGCCATTGCTCAGAGGACGGACATAAAAACGCCCTCCCCCTCCCGCACGTCTTTATCTGATTCAACACCCAGCCGGTTTAGATCTCTCACTACGGTCACGGCTCGTTTGTGAGCATCGAAATGCTTGTGGTGTGTGTTTTTAAAACACGGAAAGTGAAACTGCAGGCTTCCCTTGCGTTGTGTATCAGTCTTGTTGAGAGGGGAAAAGTCCTCGCTTGCAAAGTGTGCAATCCGCCAACTTGCAGCCCCCCTTTGTGTGGACGTGGTCTGCGGGATGTTATCTGATAGTCGCTAAGTGGCCAAACACAAACACTAAAGAGCAGCACAGCGAGGCCACACGGGCCCTGGGGGATAGGATCGAGCTGAAGCATGGAATACATCTGGAATGTCTTCATCAATGAGGAAAATGCCTTGGAAACGCCTTTCGGAGCCTTGAAAATGGCTGCCGATTGACCTAAGGATGACTACAGTGGGATTGGTGGGGGCTTCCGCGGGTGATGGGTCACTGGGCGCCATCATTCATTCGTCCATTTGTAAAATCCCCATGTTTTGCATGGAAACCATAATATATAACCATATTGTTTGGAGAAGCCTGCAAAAACAAAATACAATCTTATCTTTCTTTTTGGTATCTGTACCAAAATTATTTTGATACTTTTCGGTACTTTTCTAAATAAAGGGGACCACAAAAAATTGCATTTTTTTAACAAAAAATCTTAGTCCAAACATATATTTCTTATTGCAAGTTTGTCCTTAAATAAAATAGTGAACATTAGGGGTGTAACGGTACGTGTGTTTGTATTGAACCGTTTTGGTACGGGGGTTCCGGTTCGGTTCGGAGGTGTACCGAACGAGTTTCCACATGGACATATTAAGTAGCGTAACGCACGTTGTGTAAACAATGCACACCGAGGCACAATACACGGCATGCTAGCAGCTAACGGGCTACGATAGACTGACCATACGTCCTCTTTTCACCAAACATGTCCTCTTTTGCTGAGCTGTCAGGGCGGAGTTTCTTAAATGCCTCAAATGTCCGGCATTTTGAGTTATTTTGCGTGTATTTTCAATGTACGTTCAGTGTTAAGAAGGGGTTAAAAACAAAACAAATTGTGCGCGCAGCAGCATTGGTGAGGGAGGGGCAGAGACAGAGAGAGAGAGAGAGTTATGATAAACGCGCATACGTCGCCAGGCTCTGCTTTTTATCCATAGATTAATCAGATTTAATTTCTTATTATCTATAGCAAGGGTGTCAAAAGTGTGCCCCGGAGGCCATTTGCGGCCCACAGCTAATGTTTTAAAGGCCCACGGCACATTCTAAAAATACTATTAAAATAAACAAAAACATAACAAAAGTGAAATAAAAAAGCTTAAAGGTTAAATGTAATTTAGAAAAAGTTGCAATGTTGACTAATAAAACAAAGCTGTTTTTTTTTCCTTTCAAACTGTCATTGCTCAAAACATAATATTGAATCAAAATCAATGTTATTATGAATTATTTACCTATCTAAAGTTCCGATTACTTCACATCAAATATTCCACTAAGAAAAATATTTTAGGTGGAAGATTTTACAAATTTGTTAAATAAATAACCGAAAAATGTATATTTTGTTGTTTTCTTACTGTACCGAAAATGAACCAAACCGTGACCTCTAAACCGAGGTACGTACCGAACCGAAATTTTTGTGTACCGTTACACCCCTAGTGAACATACAAGACAACTTGTCTTTTAGTAGTAAGTAAACAAACAAAGGCTCCTAATTTGTCTGCTGACATATGCAGTAACATATTGTATCATTTATCATTCTTTTTTTTTTTTCCAAAATTATTAAGGACAAGCGGTAGAAAAATAATTATTAATCGACTTGTTTATTTACTGTTAATATCTGCTTACTTTCTCTTTTAACATGTTCTATCTACACTTCTGTTAAAATTTAATAATCACTTATTCTTCTGTTGTTTGGATGGTTTACATTAGTTTTGGATGATACCACGAATGTGGGTATCAAGCCGATACCAAGTCGTTACAGGATCATACATTGGTCATATTCAAAGTCCTCATGTGTCCAGGGACATATTTCCTGAGTTTATAAACATAATATAAATTAAAAACGAAACAAAAGAAGATGTGATGCCAAAAAATATCGACGTAATCATGGTAGTATTGACTAGATACGCTACTGTAATTTGTATCATTACAGTGGATGTTAGGTGTAGATACACCAATGGCAGACCGGTACTTTTCAGAGGCGGTATAGTACAGAATATGATTAATCAGTATCGCGGTACTTTACTAATATACCGTACAACCTTACTTTGGGCACATGCAATATTTTGACAAAAGCATGGAAATACCAGGTATTGCTTCAGCAGTGTTTTTATATATTTTTTAACAAAATGCAATAGTGGTCTTTATCAACATTTAGCCCCAAAAACACAAAACAGTATGTGTCCAATCTATATTTTTTACCAACAAATATTTGCATTTCCCTCAAAAATGCTTCTTTTTTGCGGTGAAAACTTATTGCCATGAGTTCCTAAGAATATATGTAGCTACAGTTTGCAAAAACAAATGCATCTTTCCCAGGAAAAACCCCCAATTTGCTATTAAAATGCTGTATTTTACAAGAAATGCACCATGTTTAACAGAAAAATGCTATGTTTTTGCCAAAAAAAGCACTATTTGGTAGGGACATGCAATATTGTCCTATTTGATGCTATAGCAGTCAAGGGAATGCGTTGGAAAAATGCCACTTAGTCCCATAAAAACGGCTGCCGATTGACCCATGGATGACTACAGTGGGCTTGGTGGGGGCTTTAACAGGGGAAGGGTCACTGGGCGACATCAATCATTTGTAGATTTAGAAAATCCCATGTTTTTTGGGGCTGGAATTTTATACATTTTGCTTGGCAACCGTTATATTTAACCACATAAACACAACATGTGAACTGCTTTGTTTGGAGAAGGCTACATTTTTCCTGCACAATTCTGCATTTTAACTCGAAGTATAATTATATTTATGAGAAAATCAACGTTTTAGCGAAAACCCTATTTCACCAGGGAAATACAAAACCCAAAACCAGTGAAGTTGGTACGTTGTGTAAATCGTAAATAAAAATAATTTGAAATGTGGACTCGTCCGACCACAGAACACTTTTCCACTTTGCATCTGTCAATCTTAGATGAGCTCGGGCCCAGCGAAGCCGGCGGCGTTTCTGGCTTTCGCTTTGCATAGAGTTTTAACTTGCACTTACAGATGTAGCAACAAACTGTAGTTACTAGGGGTGTGGGAAAAAATCGATTCGAATTCAAATCGCGATTCTCACGTTGTGCGATTCAGAATCGATTCTCATTTTTAAAAAATCTATTTTTTTAATTTTTATTATTTATAATTTTTTTTATTTTTTTTTATTTTTTTAAATTTTTTTATTAATCAATCCAACAAAACAATACACAGCAATACCATAACAATGCAATCCAATTCCAAAACCAAACCCGACCCAGCAACACTCAGAACTGCAATAAACAGAGCAATTGAAAGGAGACACAAACATGACACAGAACAAACCAAAAGTAGTGGAACAAAAATGAATATTATCAACAACAGTATCAATGTTAGTTACAATTTCAACATAGCAGTGATTAAAAATCCCTCATTGACATTATCATTAGACATTTAGTTTATGAGATGCGATGCAAGTGTAAGCCACTGTGACACTATTGTTAATTTTTATTTTTTTTTATTTTTATTTATGTTTGTAATGATAATGTCAATGAGGGATTTTTAATCACTGCTATGTTGAAATTGTTACTAATATTGATACTGTTGTTGATAATATTCATTTTTGTCTCACTACTTTTAGATTGTTCCGTGTCATGTTTGTGTGTCCTCAATTGCTCTGTTTATTGCTATTCTGAATGTTGCTGGGTCGGGTTTGGTTTTGAAATTGTATTGCATTATTATGGTATTGTTGTGTATTGTTTTCATTATAAAAAAAATAAATAAAAAAATTGTTTTTGAATCGAGAATCGTGTTGAATTGAAAAAAAAAATCGATTTTGAATCGAATCGTGACCCCCAAGAATCGATTTTGAATCGAATCGTGGGACACCCAAAGATTCACAGCCCGAGTAGTTACTGACAGTGGTTTTCTGAAATGTGGTGATATCCTTTACACACTGATGCCGATTTTTGATGCAGTACCGCCTGAGGGATCGAAGGTCCGTAATCGCTTACATGCAGTGATTTCTCCAGATTCTCTGAACCTTTTGATGATATTACAGACCGTAGATGGTGAAATCCCTAAATTCCTTGCAATAGATCATTGAGAAATGTTGTTCTTAAACTGTTGGACAATTTGCTCACGCGTTCGTTCACAAAGTGGTGACCCTCACCCCATCCTTGTTTGTGAATGACTGAGCATTTCATGGAACCTGGTTTTATACCCAATCATGGCACCCACCTGTTCCCAATTAGCTCGTTCACCTGTGGAATGTTCCAAATAAGTGTTTGATGAACATTCCTCAACTTCCTCAGTCTTTTTTGCCACTTGTGCCAGCTTTTTTGAAACATGTTGCAGGCATCAAATTCCGAATGAGCTTATATTTGCAAAATATAACAAAAGTTTTCCAGTTCGAATGTTACATATCTTGTCTTTGCAGTTAATTTAATTAAAGGCCTACTGAAATGATTTTTTTTTATTTAAACGGGAATAGCAGATCCATTCTATGTGTCATACTTGATCATTTCGCGATATTGCCATATTTTTGCTGAAAGGATTTAGTAGAGAAAATCGACGATAAAGTTCGCAACTTTTGCTCGCTGATTAAAAAAAAGCCTTGCCTGTACCGGAAGTAGCGTGACGTCACAGGAGCTAGTATTCCTCACAATTCCCCATTGTTTACAATGGAGTGAGAGAGATTCGGACCGAGAAAGTGATGATTACCCCATTAATTTGAGCGAGGATGAAAGATTCGTAGATGAGGAACGTTACAGTGAAGGACTTGAGAGGCAGTGATGGACGTATCTTTTTTCGCTCTGACCGTAACTTAGGTACAAGCTGGCTCATTGGATTCCACACTCTCCTTTTTTTATTGTGGATCACGGATTTGTATTTTAAACCACCTCGGATACTATATCCTCTTGAAAATGAGAGTCGAGAACGCGAAATGGACATTCAGTGCCTTTTATCTCCACGACAATACATCGGCGAAATGCTTTAGCTACGAGCTAACGTGTTAGCATCGTGCTTTAACTGCATATAGAAACAGAAAAATAAACCCCTGACTGGAAGGATAGATAGAAAATCAACAATACTATTAAACCGTGGACATGTAAATACACGGTTAATGCTTTCCAGGCTGGCGAAGGTTAACAATGCTGTGCTAACGACGCCATTGAAGCTAACTTAGCAACTTAGCAACGGGACCTCACAGAGCTATGCTAAAAACATCAGCTCTCCACCTACGCCAGCCAGCCCTCATCTACTCATCAACACCCGTGCTCACCTGCGTTCCAGCGATCGGCAGAAGGACGAAGGACTTCACCCGATGCGTTTGGCGGCCCGGAGACGTAGGAAGTCAAGGTGAGGTCGGCGGCTAGCGCGGCTAGCGCGGCTAGCGCTCCAACAAAGTCCTCCTGGTTGTGTTGCTGTAGTCCGCTGCTAATACACCGATCCCACCTACAACTGTCTTCTTTGCAGCCTTCATTGTTCATTAAACAAATTGCAAAAGATGTCCAGAATACTGTGGAATTATGAAATGAAAACAGAGCTTTTTGTATAGGATTCTACGGGGTACCATAACTTCCGTTACTCTGACTTCGTCACGCGCATACGTCATCATACCGCGACGTTTCAGCCGGATATTTCCCGGGAAGTTTTAAATGTCACTTTATAAGTTAACCCGGCCGTATTGGCATGTGTTGCAATGTTAAGATTTCATCATTGATATATAAACTATCAGACTGCGTGGTCGGTAGTAGTGGGTTTCAGTAGGCCTTTAAATATAAGTTGGAAAGGATTTGCAAATCATTGTATTTTGTTTTTATTTACCATTTACACAACGTGCCAACTTCACTGGTTTTGGGTTTTGTAGAAACATGCTATTTTCCAATTATATTCTATAGAAACCAAGGGAATATGTTGGAAAAATCCCACTTAGACCCGAAAAAATGTCAATTGACCCACGGATGACCGCGGTGTGCAAGGCGGGGGCTTTAACAGGTGAAGGGTCACTGGGCGTTCCATCATTCTTTCATATTCCCATAAGTAATACAGTCCACTCCAGCTGGTCTGTTAAGACATCCTCAATGCAGCAACTCTACGCTTGCATCCAAAGCTCAATTCCAAACTTTCTACCCAATTCCCTGAAGTGTCCGACTATTGCAGCAAACCGAGAATCCTTAGGACTGTCAGAAGAATGTCACAAACTATCTAACTCAAAGTGAACGTTAAATTTACCTGTGGCTTGAACAATTTCCCTTGTGGATCAATAAAGTTTGTCTGAGTCTAAAGTCTAAAATTTCCTTGCTTTGAACGGAGTGCAATCAGGATGTCTGTGAAACTAGTCAATGGGCCGTTTCCTAGGTGAAGGGTTAGTGGGCTTCTTTTCATTTTCCCTTTAGTAATACAGCCAGCTGTTCCAGTTAGCTGATCCTGAACTGTCTACCTTAGTCCTGCATCTGCAGCAATTATCCCGCAGGTGTTTTTCCAAAGTTATGACTCATGCTGCCTTTATGGCAGAACCGTGTGTCTTCAGGACTTTGAACTCTCAGCATTGGTTTCGTTTCTGGAAAATCAAACACAAGTGGAGAGTTAGCTCTTTCTCTGCCTTCCACGCCTTAAACAGAGTTATCCTGACATTTGGCCCAAGAATCCATAGCGCAAATATTGTTTTTACACAATGATCATCATCATTATGTACAATAATCGCTATTGGAAAGCTTTCACAGACATTTAGTAGTATATAGAAGGCCGACATACTGCAGTGAAAAGGCAAAGATTACTAAACATATTTGACATTTTTTTACAAATAATTATAATGATATACATTTCTAATTATTTTATAAGTTTCTGCAAAACTATTTTGTTGGTTGAAATGCTCAAAGCTCTTTATATATTGCAACGTTTAATATCTGGAAATAGTTTATATTTTTATACAAAACCCAAAACCAGTGAAGTTGGCACATGTAATTCAAAAATAAAAACAGAATACAATGATTTGCAAATCCTTTTCAACTTATATTCAATTGAATAGACTGCAAAGACAAGATGTTTAATGTTTTTGCAAATAATCATTAACTTTGAATTTAATGGCAGCAACACATTGCAAAACAGTTGGCGCAGGGGCATTTTTACCACTGTGTTACATGGCCTTTCCTTTTAACAACACTCTGTAAACATTTGGGAACTGAGGAGACCAATTTTTTAAATGGAATTATTTCCCATTCTTGCTTGATGTACAGCTTAAGTTTGCGGTCTCCGTTGTGGTATTTTAGGCTTCATAATACGCCACACATTTTCAATGGGAGACAGGTCTGGACTACAGTTAGGCCAGTCTAGTACCCGCACTCTTTTACTATGAAACCACGCTGTTGTAACACGTGGCTTGGTATTGTCTTGCTGAAATAAGCAGGGGCGTCCATGATCACGTTGCTTGGATGGCAACATATGTTGCTCCAAAACCTGTATGTACCTTTCAGCATTAATGGTGCCTTCACAGATGTGTAAGTTACCCATGCCTTGGGCACTAATACACCCCCATACCATCACAGATGTTGGCTTTTCAACTTTGCACCTATAACAATCTGGGTGTTTTTTTTCCTCTTTGGTCCGGAGGACACGACGTCCACTGTTTCCAAAAACAATTTGAAATGTGGACTTGTCCGACCACAGAACACTTTTCTACTTTACATCAGTCCATCTAAGATGAGCTTGGGCCCAGCGAAGCTGGCAGCGTTTCTGGGTGTTGTTGATAAATGGCTTTGGCTTTGCATAGTAGAGTTTTAACTTGCCCTCACAGATGTAGCGACAAACTGTAGTTACTGACAGACCATAGAAGGTGAAATCCCTAAATTCCTTGCAATAGCTCGTTGAGAAATGTTGTTCTTAAACTGTTGGACAATTTGCTCACGCATTTGTTCACAAAATGGTGACCCTCGCCCCATCCTTGTTTGTGAATGACTGAGCATTTCATGGAAGCTGCTTTTATACCCAATCATGGCACCCACCTGTTCCCAATTAGCCTGTTCACCTGTGGGATGTTCTAAATAAGTGTTTGACGAGCATTCCTCAATTTTCTGTCTTTTTTGCCACTTGTGCCAGTTTTTTTTAAACATGTTGCAGGCATCATATTCCAAATTAAAGATTAAAGATTAAAGTACCAATGATTGTCACACACACACTAGATGTGGTGAAATTTGTCCTCTGCATTTGTCCCATCCCCTTGGGGAGCAGTGGGCAGCAGCGGCGCCGCGCCCGGGAATCATTTTGGTGATTTAACCCCCAACTCCAACCCTTTGTTGCTGAGTGCCAAGCAGGGAGGTTATGGGTCCCATTTTTATAGTCTTTGGTATGACTCGGCTGGGATTTGAACTCCAACCTACCGATATCAGGGCGGACACTCTAACCACTAGGCCACTGAGGAGCTAACATTTGCAAAAAATAACAAAGTTTTCCAGTTTGAACGTTAAGTATCTTGTCTTTGCAGTCTATTCAATTGAATAAATGTTGAAAAGGATTTGCAAATCATTGTATTCTGTTTTTATTTCTGATTTACACAACGTGCAAACTTCACTGGTTTTGGGTTTTGTCTATATTTCCTGTGGAAATGCTATACTCTGTGAAATAAATCACTATATTTGCCGGGAAAATTCACAAACATGGCAGAAATGTATTTGGCTGTGAAATTGTTTTTTCCATAAAAATGCCTATATACTGTATATATGGGGGAAAAGTAAATTTTAAGTAAGTTTTTCCACAAAAAAAATATATATATTAAGACTATGCCACATTGGGGAAATAAAATATTAGTG
The DNA here is from genome assembly GCF_033978785.1 of Entelurus aequoreus. Lineage (NCBI taxonomy): Eukaryota > Metazoa > Chordata > Actinopteri > Syngnathiformes > Syngnathidae > Entelurus > Entelurus aequoreus. The sequence goes on from NC_084755.1 coordinate 13,810,595, forward strand.
TGGGCATTGTAGGAAAAGTCAATATTCACCAATGAAATAGTGTATTTTTCTGGGAAAACGCTATATTTTGCTTTTTTGATACATTATTTGTTTGATTGGACATGGAAATATACGGAGCCCCTAAAGGGACATGGGGGAAAAAAAAACATTTTATTATTTTTTTTTAGACGCGTATCTCGAGAAACTTTTTATAAAGTTATAAAAAATAAAATATATAATTTTTTTTTTTTAGACATGTATCTTGTGCGCACGAGAAACTATCTCGTGCGCACAAGATACATGTCTAAAAAAACAAATATATATAATTTTTATTTTTCATTTTTAGACATGTATCTCGTGCGCACGAGAAACTATTTCATGCGTACGAGATACATGTCTAAAAAAAAAAAATTATAATTCTTTTACTTTTTTTTTTTTATAACATTATAAAAAGTTTCTTGTGCGCAAGAGAAACTTTCTCGTGCGCAGGAGATAGTTTCTCGTGCACACGAGATACATGTCTAAAAAAAAAAAAACTAAAAAAAAATTATAAAAAAAATAATTTCCCCCATGTCCCTTTAGGGGCTCCGTAGAAATATTACTGTGTATTAAAATGTTTATATATACACACAAAACTTCTGTAATATCAATGAAACAAAGACAGTTATCATTATTGACACTTTTCAAGCAGAACCATGTCCTGGTGATGACGTCCTGACTCATGGATGACTGCAGACAGACAAGTAAAGTACGACAGGTGGGGGATTTCTGACATTTTTCCTTAATATTCCCATAAGTAGTCCAGCCCATCTGTTCTTAAACTCCATCCAACCCCCAATCCCAAACTGTCTCCCCTAATTTCCCCCAGCTGCAGTAACCTCCGTCATTTGGACCCTCGGGCAGGAAGATCCGAAGTATGACTCATGCCGGCTCACCCTGTAAGAAAACACTTTCTAAACTTTGCGCTTTCAGCATTTCAGTAAGGTTACCAAGGTAACGGTATTGAATTAACCCAGTCAGGTGATGCAACAGAACCAGATCCAGATTGGCTGGAATGAAGCAGAGGCATCAAATTCCAGTAATTACACTTTGTGGGGTTTTTATCGGGTTAACAATCCGGATTTTCATCAGATAACATTGATGACATGCTTCGGTTTTAGAGGTTTGTTGTTTTGCTTGGTATAATCATGCAAGAAAAAATGCTCTATTTTGCCATAAAAATGCTACAACTTTGCAACAAAAAAAGGGAACTGCTATTCCACGAAAATGCTAAATTTGACCCTGCAAAACACTGGTATGTTTTCCAGGAACTTGACCAAAAAGAACGACCGTATTCATACCAGGGAAATGCTATTGACCAAAAGAATCTAGAATTTTACCCAAAAGCACTTCGGGTTTTTTACTGGAAAATAAATATACCAGATAGACCAGAACAGAACTATACTTACCAGGAAAATGTTATATTGGACCAAAAATCACTCAATATACTACAGGGAAAAGTTATATTAGACCAGAGCAGCACTGAAACTGTTACATTTAACCAACAATAACTATAATTACCAGGAAAATTATATATTTGACCAGATAAGCACTCTCTTTACTGGAATCATTTATATTTTGGGAAAAAAAACACTCTTTTTGCCAGAAATGTTTACATTTGACAAAAAATTACTTTATTTACTAGATAAAAATTATACATGTAACTAAAAATTACTATTTACCAGGAAAATGCTACATTTGACTCAAAAACAGTCTCCATCCAAAGCCCGTAGCCCGGGAATCAAACCCAGGACCTTCTGATTGTGAGGCACGAGCACTAACAATTGTGCCACCGCAAACTGAAAAGCCGTTTTTACCAGAAAAATGTTACCAAAAAAACACTATTTGCCAAAATTATTTTTTATAATTGACAAAAAAAAAGCAAAAAGGGTACAAGCACTCCATTGTCCAGGAACATGTACATTTGACTCAAAAAACTATACAGTACCTACCAGGAAAATATATTTGGCCAGAGCAGCACTCCATTTTCCAGGAAAATGTTTACATTTGACCAAAAAACTATACAATATTAACCAGGAAAATATATTTGGCCCAAGCAGCACTCCATTTACCAGAGAAAATTGTATATTTCCTACTTGGTTCTGCAGCAACCAAGGACAAGTGACAAAAGATGCATGTTGAGTGCTTCTACAAGTGAAAGGATACTTTGCATTCCATCATTCATTTGTGCATTTGGAAATTGCCTAGATTTGTTACAATGCACATTTCTTTCCAGGAAAATGTTCAACTTTACCAGAAAAACTGTTTTATTTTCCCTGAAATCAGTGTTTGGCAGGAAAATGTCCAAGACAATTTTGTATTTTTCCTTCTTTTTTATTTATGAATTTTGTTTTCAATAATGGAAGGCTAATAAATGCAAAAAATGCTATAAAAACCCCAAAGCCCTTTTTTTGCACAACAGTACTTTTTTCTTCCACTTGCTCGTCCTCCTTTCCCCATTGAGCCTCACAATAAGTTAAGGCGTGGCGGCTTCAAATTTCAGCTGCACAATGACTGGGATTTTAGTTCCTTCCAGGCCCGTCTGCTGCGGAACCATTGTGTTGTCAGTCAGAGGCTTCGAAAAGAACTCTCATACTGTAATCTAAACCCCAAACAACAATAGCTGCCAATGATGTTATGAATGTAACGTGAAATCATCTAGTACAACTCTTAAGCAGATATTACCAAACTACAAAACCCAAAAGCAGTGCAAGTTGAAGTGTAAATGGTAAATAAAAACAAAATACAATGATTTGCAAATCCTTTTCAACGTATATTCAATTGAATAGACTGCAAAGAGAAGATATTTAATGATCTGAGAAATTTTTTATTTTTTTTGCAAATAATCATTAACTTAGAATTTAATGGCAGCAACACCACAAAAAGTTGGCACAGGGGCATTTTTACCACTTTGTTACATGGCCTTTCCTTTTAACAACACTCAGTAAACGTTTGGGAACTGAGGGGACCAATTTTTTAAGCTTTTCGGGTGGAATTCTTTCCCATTCTTGCTTGATGTACAGCTTAATTTGTTCAACAGTCCGGGGGTCTCCGTTGTGGTATTTTAGGCTTCATAATGCACCACACATTTTCAACTGAAGACAGGTCTGGACCTCAGGCAGGCCAGTCTAGCACCCGCACTCTTTTACTTTGAAGCGACGCTGTTGTAGCATGTGGCTTTGGCATTGTCTTGCTGAAATAAGCAGGAGCGTCCATGATAACGTTGCTTGGATGGCAACATATGTTGCTCCAAAACCTGTATGTACCTTTCAGCATTAATGGTGCCTTCACAGATGTGTAAGTTACCCATGCCTTGGGCACTAATACACCCCCATACCATCACAGATGCTGGCTTTTCAACTTTGCGCCTATAACAGTCCGGATGGTTCTTATCCTCTTTGTTCCGGAGGACACGACGTCCACAGGTTCCAAAAACAATTTGAAATGTGCACTCGTCAGACCACATAACACTTTTCCACTTTGCATCAGTCCATCTTAGATGAGCTCGGGCCCAGCGAACCCGGCAGTGTTTCTGGGTGTTGTTGATAAATGGCTTTCGCTTTGCATAGTAGCGTTTTAACTTGCACTTACAGATGTAGCGACGAACTGTAGTTACTGACAGTGGTTTTCTGAAATGTTCCTGAGACCATGTGGTTATATCCTTTACACACTGATGTCTGTTTTTGATGCAGTACCGCCTGAGGGATCCAAAGTCACGGGCATTCAATGTTACGTGCAGTGATTTCTCCAGATTCTCTGAACATTTTGATGATGTTACGGACCGTAGATGGAGACATCCCTAAATTCCTTGCAATAGCTCGTTGACAAATGTCGTTCTTAAACTGTTGTTCAATTTGCATCACGCATTTGTTCACAAAGTGGTGACCCTCGCCCCCATCCTTGTTGGTGAATGACTGAGCATTTCATGGAAGCTGCTTTTATACCCAATCATGGCACCCACCTGTTCCCAATTAGCCTGTTCACCTGTGGGATGGTCCAAATAAGTGTTTGATGAGCATTCCTCAATTTTCTCAGTCTTTTTTGCCACTTGTGCCAGCTTTTTTGAAACATGTTGCAGGCATCAAATTCCAAATGAGCTAATTTTTTTTTTTTTTAAATAACAAAGTTTTCCAGTTCGAACGTTAAGTATCTTGTCTTTGCAGTCTATTCAATTGAATATAAGTTTAAACGGATTTGCAAATCATTGTATTCTGTTTTTATTTACGATATACACAACGTGCCAACTTCACTGGTTTTGGGGTGTGTAGGATACAAATAGCTAACTCTGCAACTTTTTACTGCAAGTATTGTACCCCCACCCTAAATTGTAGGACCGTTTTTGTTTATGACTCTTAATGAGTTTTTTAAATACAACCTCTGGTGTTCGTACCACAGTTTGGTGATTCCTAAACTAGATTGTATTTGGACTGTTATGTTTATAAAGATTCTAAAGATTTTAGTCTGTGCAGTTTACCTATTTTATTTTTATTTTTTTTCTGCTGGAAGAGAAAACTGAAAAAAAAACGAGTTTAGTTGAGAAAAAATTTGAAAATACAACTTTTATATATTAATATAATTTATTTTATGTATAAAAATTTACATATTTATCCACTACCCTAGTGAGGATAAGTGGTATAGAAATTGGATGAATGGACTATATATTTTTAAAAAAATAAAACATTTTAATAAATGAAAAATAAATACATTTTACTGCATTTTTCATTGAATGAACCCAAAGCCACTTTTCATGCAAAAATTAAAATTAGATAGCTCATATTACTATTGATATTAAAAATAATAATTACATTAGTATTATTAATAATGTTAATTATAATAATTATTTGTGATAATAACAATAACATTTGGATTATTAATAATAATGATAACAATAATAATAAAAAAATAATGGTGATAATAATAATAATAATAATATTAAAATATTAATAAAAATAAAACATTCACAACAAAATAAAAAATTGTACTTAAAAAAAGGAATAAATGAATTGGACCGCATTTTTCATTGAATGAACCCAAAGCCATTTTTCATGCAAGTATAGAAATTATATAGCACTTATTCTTATTATTGTTGATATTGAATATAATAATTGCATTAGTGTTATTAATAACAATGTTTATTGTAATAATGATTTGTCATAATAACATTTGGATTATTAATAATAATAATGATAATGATAACAACAATAATAATAATAAAAAATAATGGGAACAATAATTAAAATAGTTAATATTATTTTAATATTAATAAAAATAACAAAATTAACAACTAAATAAAAAATTAAACTTAAAAAAAGTTATAAATGAATTAGACTGCATTTTTGATTGAATGAACCCAAAGCCATTTTTCATGCAAGAATAGATATTACATAGCACGTATTCTTATTATTATTGATATTGAATATAATAATTACATTATTATTAAAAATAATGTTAATTATAATAATGATTTGTGATAATAAAAATAACATTTTGATTATTAATAATAACAATGATAAAAAATTATAATAAAAAAATAATGGTAACATTAATACAAATTATTATTATTATTTGAATATTAATTTTTAAAAAATTATTATCCACCCATTTTCTTCCGCTTATCCGAGGTCGGGTCGCGGGGGCAGCAGCCTAAGCAGAGAAGCCCAGACTTCCCTCTCCCCAGCCACTTTGTCCAGCTCCTCCCGGGGATAACAAAAATTATTATTATTTTTAATATCATTATAATATTAATAATAACAAAAAATTCACAACAAATTAAAAAATTAAACTTAAAAAAATAATAAATGAATTGGACTGCATTTTTGATTATGAATTGAATTATGAAGTGAGATAGCACTTATTCCTATTATCATTGATAGAATATAATTACATTAGTATTATTAATAATAATGTTAACTATAATAATGATTTGTGATAACATTTGGATTATTAATAATGATAACAATAATTATAAAAAATAATGGTAACAATAATAATAATAATTATTGTTATAATATTAATAAAAATAATACAAAATTCACGACAAAATAAAAAATTGAACTTTAAAAAAGTAAATAAAATGAAACAGGGTGTACCCTGCCTTCCGCCCGAATGCAGTTGAGATAGGCTCCAGCACCCCCGCAACCCCAAAAAAGGGACAAGCGGTCGGAAATGAATGGATGGATGGATAAATGAATTGGACTGCATTTTAGATTGAATTGATTGAATGGCAATTTAATAGCAATAATAATAATAATTTCACAACAAACTTCACATGTAACTTAACTACTTTAAATTAAAAACATTTTATTTAAATTAAAATCCTGCATGACGATAATAAATTAATAATAGGTTAATGGTAACACAGTAATTTAATTGTTAACTAGCATCCTTTCCTTGTTTACTTGCATGTGCCAGAAGTGTTGAGTCAGTGCGGAATGACGAGTGTTACATCTTATTGTTCCCCCCCGCCCCCTAGCTGTGCCAGGACACCATCGTTCCCACCCAACGTCCCACCACAGCAAAATCCGGGCAGCTCTCCACGTTCCTCGCCTGTTTACAAACACACACAGTCCGCAGGAATCCACCTGATGATCCTCCACTAGACAAGCTGCAAAAAAAACCCACCACTTTCAGCGACACTCGTCATGTTTTCAGCGCTTGTCACGCAGGAATGCATCGAGAGGGCAGGGCGCCGACGTCACTCGCCCTCACGATCCGCTCCATCAGTGTAGCGTGACCGAAACGTTGCACCATGTTTAAAACTCCCTCTTGGCGGAGTCTCTTGCCTCCTCTCGGGGAGTGAGCACAAGGCATTCTGGGCATTCCACGGGGCCTCCACAGGGCGGGGCGGCCTGCGTGCTGGACATGTGCGTTTGATAAAGGCCAAGAAGGCTCCTCGCAGCCTGACTAAATTAGTGGAAGAAGCCTGGTGATTTATTACACTGTTAAGGCTGCAAAGTTGTTATTGTAAAACCTTTCATCAGTCAAATACATCATTTGACACAGGATTATTTTTCAAAGTATTTTAGATCGTAATATCTATGACTCAAATTAGCTAAAATGGCAAAGCTACACATATATATATATTGCCAAAAGTATTTGGCCACCCATCCAAATGATGAGAATCAGGTGTCCTATTCACTTTTATACACCACAGGTGTATAAAATCAAGCACTTAGGCATGGAGACTGTTTCTACAAACATTTGTGAAAGAATGGGCCGCTCTCAGGAGCAACAAATCCAGTCGTGAAAATTCCTCGCTCCTAAATACTCCAAAGTCAACCGTCGGCTTTATTATTAGAAAATAGAAGAGTTTGCTGGAGGAGGAATTATGATGTGGGGTTGTTTTTCAGGAGTTGGGTTTGGCCCCTTAGTTCCAGTGAAAGGAACTTTGAAGGCTCCATCCATCCATCCATCCATCCATCCATCCATCCATTTTCTACCGCTTGTCCCTTTTGGGGTCGCGTTGGTTGCTGGAGCCTATCTCAGCTGCATTCGGGCGGAAGGCAGGGTACACCCTGGACAAGCCGCCACCTCATCGCAGGGCCAACACAGATAGACAGACAACATTCACACTCACATTAACACACTAGGGCCAATTTTAGTGTTGCCAATTAACCTATCCCCAGGTGCATGTCTTTGGAGGTGGGAGGAAGCCGGGTTACCCGGAGGGAACCCACGCAGTCACGGGGAGAACATGCAAACTCCACACAGAAAGATCCCGAGCCCGGGATTGAACTCAGGAATACTCAGGACCTTCGTATTGTAACCCCTGTGCCACTTTGAATGCTCCAGGATACCTAAACATTTCGGACAATTCCATGCTCCCAACCTTGTGGGAACAGTTTGGAGCGGGCCCCTTTCGCTTCCAACATGACTGTGCACAAAGCAAGATCCATAAAGACATGGATGACACAGAGTCTGGTGTGGATGAACTTGACTGGCCTGCACAGAGTCCTGACCTGAACCCGGGATAAATTAGAACGGAGACTGAGAGCCAGGCCTTCTCGACCAACATCAGCGTGTGACCTCACCAATGCGAATTTTGGAAGAATGGTGGAAAATTCCTCTAAGCACACTCCGCAACCTTGTGGACAGCCTTCCCAGAAGAGTTGAAGCTGTAATAGCTGCAAAAGGTGGACCGACATCATATTGAACCCTATTGGTTAGGAATGGGATGGCACTTCAAGTTCATATGTGAGTCAAGGCAGGTGGCCAAATACTTTTAGCAATATAGTGTACCTCGTGAACAAAATTCCCAATTCAAAACACTGTACAGTTTTTGACCAATGTATGATCCTGTAACGACTTGGTATGGGATTGATACCTAAATTTGTGGTATCATCCAAAACTAATGTAAAGTATCAAACAGAAGAATAAGTGATTATTACATTTTAACAGAAGTGTAGATAGAACATGTTAAAACAGAAAGTAAACAGATATTAACAGTAAATGAACAAGTAGATTAATCATAATTGTTTACAGTTTGTCCCTCCATAATTTTGACAAAACAATAGAATGGAAAATGACACAATATGTTACTGCATATGTCAGCAGCTAAATTAGGAGTCTTTGTTTGTTTACTTACTACTAAAAGACAAGTTGTCTAGTATGTTCACTATTTTAATTAAGGACAAACTTGCATTAAGAAACATATGTTTAATGTACCCTACGGTTTTTTGTTAAAATAAAGCCAATGACATTTTTTGTGGTCCCCTTTATTTAGAAAAGTACCGAAAAGTATCGGAATACATGTTGGTACCGCTACCGGTACCAAAATATTGGTATCGGGACAACACTAGTTGCTATTGCTGTGCATTTGTGTTTGACAGTTTTGACTTTAGACTTTTTTTTTTGGTGGTATTTTTGGCTAGTAGCAGCGTAGGAATGTAAACATACAGGCTTTTAAAGTAAAACAAAAAAAACAGTTGGTAAGTGATGAAGCTCTTAAATCAAAACACTTGTATCTCAAATCAACCACTCCCATTGCAATGACTTTAAATCAATTTAATTGTTGCTTCCCCCCTCCAAAACAGAACAATATAAACATATAACATGCATTTAAAAAAAAAAAAAAAAAACACTCTTTCAAATAACAAAATGTTGTATCAAACAATACAATAGATTGTACTACTAACAACTGGAGTAGATTTATAAAATTATGTAATAGTGTACAACATTTACCTTGGAGAATGTACTTCCACTGTCAAACACACCATCAGCAGCGTTCCCATATTTTCATCGATAAATGCCCACCGTTTAGATGGTATTTTAACATCCTTGGCTGTCGTTAGACTCGTTTTTCATAAGAACAGTGCAGAGGAGCGGCGATACGCTCAAATTTCTTTCTTTAATTCAATGAATATCATCCACTTCTTTTCTGAGCAGTGCACTTCACACTCACTTTCTTCCTTCCCACGATTGGAAAAACAAAGTAATGGCCATTTCAAGATATAAGCTAATGCTACCGAGTAAGACCAGATGTTTTGGGTTGGTGTTAAAATACTGAACAGATGTTTACCTTATCCCAATAAACATCTGTTCAGTAATTTAACATAAAAGTGTTTGATTGTGAGGCATTAAAAGCCACAAAATGCAACGGGTCCATCAGACCCACAAACGCTGGCTGAGTAACAATATGAACGTTGCACGGAAAATGTATCCGCCATAATTGGAGCCTTAAAAAGGTCAATAACTCATAACATTGATTTTAAATAATTATTATTTTTTGAGCAATGACACTCAAAAAAAAAAGTCTTACTAAAATGATTGGGGATCCAAAAAGGTCCTGCTCAATAAAGTTTAAAAAAAATAAATCATACATTTTTTTTAATCTTTTAACACAATTGTCTCAAGATCAAGTTCAGATCTGTCCATCAATTATAATTGTTATTGTTGTTTATGTTTTTTGTTTGTTTGTTTAAGGACCCTAAAAAAAACCTAAAAAAAACTGTTTTTTAAATGGCAAACACAAAATATGTAACATTTTTCCAAAAAACTATCTCAAAGTGGAAGATTTAATGTGATGTAAATGGAGCCTTGAATAAGTCAATAATTCATAATTACATTGATTTTGATTCATTATTTTTTTTAAAAGAAAGAAACAGCCTGCATGGCAGCTTTGTGTTATTAGAGTAAACATTGTAACATTTTCTTGTTACATTTCACTTGTTTGCTCTTTTATACCACTTTTTATGTTTGATTTTTTTTAATCATATTTTTAGACTGTGCCGTGGGGCCATTAAAAAAATGACCTGCGCGCCGCAAATGGCCCCCGGGCCGCACTTTGGACACCCCCGCTGTATAGTATTTCTCCAGCAATGGTCATGTGGGGACATGGTATTTTGTGAGGTAATCATTGAAGTCGGACATCACTGAAGGCCTAGGTGGGAAACTCACGGCCCACCATTGTTGTTATGATATGCTGCAAATGACTTCTTCATTCACAGTCAACAATATTATGTTTCCAAAATGCATTTATTTGAACTCCAGGGCTCTTTTTATGGTGCATTTGACAGCTAATAAAGTGTCCAGCGTGCGTAGTGTTGACAGCCCCCAAAAAAATGACTGATCACGCAACACGATAACATCGGAATTTGTCAAATGGAGTCATGAAAAAAGGTGTTTTTAATAAAAGTACAAACAGGAACACATACCAGATGACAGGCTTGGGCGGGAAGAGGAGTTTAAACAGGGGTGGGCGGGGGGGGGAGTGGGCTCCTGGTGACGTGCGGGCCCTGCAGGGCGGTGTCTACGGCCCTGAAAAAGTCCGACTGGGGTGTGAGAGCCACATCTGGAATAGTAACGAGGGAGGAAGACGAGTCGAGAGGAGCACGATCACATTCTCAGCTTATTCTTTTTTTCCAACCATCTCTCTCTTTTCACGGGAAACCAACTTTTGGACTTTTTGTAAGTTTGGACTACTTTTGTTCTTCTCTTGCGGTTTTTAATGTGTCTTTTTTTTGTTGTTGCCTTTTCGCTATGCAAACAGGAACTCCCCCACCTTCTTTCTGGACTTTAACTCCGACTTTAACGGAGATTCTGAAGCGGATTAAATGTGATTTATCGTGTAAGAAATAACATTGCGAACAAAACAGCAGCGTAGTCACTTTTCCATGCACGTTCCTTTACTTACTACCGAAACTTGTTAGACCTTTTTAGTGGTTTAAACTTAATTTTCCGATTAAAGAATGCCTTGCGACACTTTCATTTCGCCGTAGACGCTTTTTTTTGGTGGGAAAAGTTAGTTTGTAACAGGATACTCTCTCGCTGAAGTAAACATTGCGGTCTGAGCGAGAAGTGGGGAAATGTCTCCCTCTAGCGTCCGTGGCGAGGAAGTGCATCGATTCTCCCCCTCCCCCTGTTTTAAATCAATTCAATTTGTCTTTAACGTGTGTTTTCTCTTCATAGAATACTTGAAAATGCTGCTCATCTTGCTTGGAGTGATCCTCTTGCACCTTATCATCCTCATCCTTCTAATTGTGTCAACAGCAGCCAGTGTAAGTACTTTTTTTTACATCCTTTATGTGCATATTTTATAGTATAAATATGGGAAAACGGGATTATGACTTGTGTATGATATACCTTATATTTTCCCATTGAAATTGTCATAAAAACTCTAAAAGTAGAGTTTAGGAATGTGTCTGGCTCGAAAAAAAATAAAAATAAACATTAATCAGGGGTGTTATCTTAGATCTAAATCTACTCCCAAGTGGGCCAGACTGGTAAAATCATAACTTAAAAATAAAGACCACTTCAAATTGTTTTCTTTGTCTAAAAAATAGAACAAGCACATTCACCTTTCACTGGAACTAAGGGGCCAAGCCCAACTCCTGAAAAACCAACCCCTCACCATAATTCCTCCCCCATCAAATTTCCCGCTCGGCACAGTACAGTCCGAAATGTACCGTTCTCCTGGCAACCTCCAATTGCCAGATGGAAAAGTGTGACTCATCAGTCCAGAGAAGGCGTCGCCACTGCCCTAGAGTCCAGTGGCGACGTGCTTTACACCACTTTGGTGATGTATGGCCTAGATCAGGGGTGTCAAACTCATTTTAGATGGAGAAAAATCTACTCCCAAGTGGGCCGGACTGGTAAAATCCCAGCATGATAACTTAAAAATTAAGACAACTTCAAATTGTTTTGACGTCAAGTGGATCTAGTTAATAGTGTGAGAGTCCAGTCCATAGTGGGGCCAGCAGGGGATCATCTTGAGTGGAGACTGGGACACCCCGGGTCCTGACTTTGAACAGCTAGTGCATCATCTGTGGTCACCAAATAACCTCTCCATGCAGGAGAGGAGGGCAGAGCAGAGAAGAGGCGGCAGATCAACTAGCCTAAAAGGGGGTCTATTTAAAGGCTAGAGTATACAAATGAGTTTTAAGATGGGACTTAAATGCTTCTACTGACTTCTACTAAGACAGGGGCGTCCAAACTCATTTTAGATGGAGAAAAATCTACTCCCAAGTGGGCTGGACTGGTAAAATCACGGCACGATAACTTAAAAATAAAGACAACTTCAGATTGTTTTCTTTGTTTGAAAATAGGAACGAGCACATTCTGAAAATGTAAAAAATCATAATGTTGTTGGGTTTTTTTTTACACTTACATAGTATTCTATCTTTGTCATCATTCATATTTTCTGAATAAATTTAATTCAATTCATTACATTTAATGTTCACCACCTGCTCAGTGGCCTTGTGGTTAGAGTGTCCGCCCTGAGATCAGGTAGGTCGTGAGTTCAAACCCCGGCCGAGTCATACCGAAGACTATAAAAATGGGACCCGTTGCCTCCCTGCTTGGCACTCCGCATCAAGGGTTGGAATTGGGGGTTAAATGCTCTCCCTGACCACCTGAGGGTACCACAGACTGTGGATGCTTTTAAAAAGGCTTAAAAGCCCTTCTTTTTAAAAAAAAAGCCTTTTTTTTTTAGATATGTGCATATTAGCTATAGCTATTTGGCTGTTCTAGTTTTTATTTGTATTTATTTCTTTATTATCTTTTTATATTTATTTTTTATTTTTTCAATACACTGTAGCACTTTGAGATTGGTTACTCAATATAAAGTGCTTTTTACAAATAAAATCTATTATTATTATTATTATTATTATTATTATTAAATCACCAAAATGATTCCCGGGCGTGGCCACCACTGCTGCTCACTGCTCCCCTGTGGGGATGGGTCAAATGCAGAGGATAATTTCACCGCACCTAGTGTGCGTGACAATCATTGATTTTCAATCTATCAAGAAGAAAAAAATATATCAAAATCGAATTACAGGATGTTATTTATGTAGTTTGATTATTTTCCTCGACTGACATATGTAGTATCAGCTGCAAAGTTACAAAGAATTGCTATGGTGACATCCAGTGGACACATTTAGAACAGCAGTTTCTTTCATTCAATAATTTCAGGTTAATTTTTATACTTAGCAAACTCTGATAAAACCTGTTCTGCGGCCCGTACGTTCGACACCCCTACTAAACGCTGTATATTGTTGTGTTTACCAGGCCTGGTCTGTAGGTGGCGACACAAGCACAGATCTGTGGTACAACTGCTTGACAAGCAATGGAGGCTATCAGTGCAGCCCGGCCAGCAACGAAGGTTAGTCAAGCATGAAAATGTAGGTTTTAAATGCATGTTTATTATTACTTAATGTTGCGTCACGCCATTGTTTATAGATTGGATCCAGGCGGTGCAGGCCCTCATGATCCTGGCCGTGCTCTTCTGCTTCTTCTCCCTCATCGCCTTCATGTTCCAGCTGTTCAGACTGGTGAAGGGCGGACGCTTCTTCTTCACGGCCATCTTCCAGATCTTGGCCAGTGAGTTTGCTCACGCCCAGAATTTTTGACGCTGCACGTGTTGTCGTATATGGGTTGAAAAAGGGGGTGGGGCCAAACCCCGCCCACTCGTAGGGAGGGCGGGGGTTGACACTTGAGTTGACCTCCGCGTTGTAGACGAGTCATCGGTGCATGTTGGTAATGTCCGATTGACGTGTTATTTAGACAATTTTAGTTTTTATAATGAATTGTTTGACTTAATTGCCTCATTTTTGACCCTTTAAGGACACCGTACTAAGCCTAAGTGAGCTAAAACAGTCAATAATCATAGTAAAATGTATAGAGAATAGATACATAGCTTAAATGACTAATAATAATGATCTTTAATGACAATAACACATGGAAAAAATAATGATAAAAAATAAAGTAAGCACAATAATACTAAATAATTTATAATTTGTTATGAATAAAATAAATACAGTACATTATTATAATAATATAATAAAAAAGTATAAAATTGGTAAAGACTAAAGAACAACGAATAATATATTTTTTTGTAATTAGAAATAGAAAATGTATTAAAAAAACAACAAACCCATAAATAAGTAAACATATTTTAATGAGTAATTATTATTATTATTTTGAGTGAGAGTACTGAATAAAATAACAGTAAAATGTGACAAAGTTTTAAAAAACATTAAGAATATTTCATATGTACACTGAATTTAATATTCATGCATTTAGAGTTATTAAGTTAATAAATTAAGTAAGATTTTGCCAAATACTATAATAGTTACTCATAACTATAAACACAAATGTATACAAACAAGTATAAAAATAATATATATTATATCAGTAAATCTTATTGTAAAGTAATTTCATGAGATATAACAAGTCGACAATAAAAATCTAAAAAATAAAAAGTAATAAATTACATATTAAGAAATAAATAACAATACTAAATAGTAATCGTTTTAATAAATAATATAAATACTGCATATTAATAAAATACAATAATACATGGAAACAATATAAAGGAATAAACTATATTTGATAAAAATAAAGTAAGCACAATAAATATTAGTGCTATATAATTCATAATTTGTTATGAATTAAATAAATACTGTAAAATAGATAGTAAAAAATGTAATATTGGTGAAGACTAAAGAACAACGAATAATATATTTTTTTGTAATTAGAAATAGAAAATGTATTTAAAAAAATAAACACATAAATAAGGAATAATATTTTAATCAATAATTATTATTATTCTGAGTACATCAGTACTGACTAAAACAACAGTAATCTGTAAAATGTGACAAAGTCTTAAAAAAACATTAAAAATAATAAATATAAAAAATATAATAGTTACTCATAACTATAAACAAAAATATATACAAATAAAAATAATATATATTATATGACTAAATATTATTGTAAAGTAATTTCATGAGATATAACAAGTCATCAATAAAAATCTAAAAAATAAAAAGTAATAAATTACATATTAAGAAATAAAGTAAGCGCAAAAAAAATAATAATACTTAATAGTAATTGTTTTAATAAATAGTATAAATACTGCATATTCATAAAATACATAGTATAATAATAACAAGTATAATACTAGTAAAAACATATTGCAAGACAATAGTTTTGAGCAATCTAAAAAACCCAGTAATATATCAAATGTGACAAATAAAAATGTATAAAAAAATATTTAATAAAATTAATTTGTATAATTATTTTAAAAGTATTGGGTTAATAAGTTAAGTATGACAATGGTAAAGACTAAAACAACAAATAATAATAGTTGATGATAATTATACATTAAAATAAATAAAACAAATATACAAATATAAAAAATATTTACAAATATTTTTTTAAAAAAAGTATTTCTATAATGAATGTTACATTCATTTTTTTTTTAAAGTATTAGGTTTATAAGTTAAGCATGACTATGGTAAAGACTAAAACAACAAATAATCATAGTTGATGATAATTATACATTAAAATAAATAAAACAAAAATACAAATATAAAAACATATTTAATTTGTTTTTATTTCTATAATGAATGTTACATTATTTTTTTAAAAAGTATAAGGTTAATAAGTTAAGCATGACTATGGTAAAGACTAAGTTGATAATAATAGTTGATAATAATTTTACATTGAAATTAATACAAAAATATATATATAAAAAATATATACATTGACAAATAAAAGTGTGTTTAATACTGACATTTGGGCTACCACCAATTCACATTTATGTCTGTCCACACATACAATACAACTTGTCTACGATTAGTAAGTTATCTGAAAAAATACATAAAGAATACATAATATCAAAATAAATATTGCAAATATATACTTTACAATTTTTTTACTTGAAAAAGATTAAATGAATCCAAAGAGTGCATTGTGCTGTTCAAATAAATAAGGCGTGTTTTATTTGTCATTTGATAAGCCACGACTAGCAATGACGTCACCGATGTTCTCCCCAGGTCTGTTTGTGATGTGCGGCGCCATCATCTACACGGTGATGAGGGCGGACAGTGTCAGCGGCTTAGAGTTCGGCTACGCTTACGTCCTGGCCTGGGTGGCGTTCCCGCTCTGCCTCATCAGCGGCCTCATCTACATTGTGCTGAGGAAGAAGGAATGAGTAAGAAGAGGAGGATGAGTAGTGGGAGGAGGGAAAGGAGGAGGGAGAAGAAGAGGCGGCGTCGCACTGTGCCTACTGCCCACAGACCAACACAGACTGACATCATCACTACCACACGACAAGAATGCGTGACCCTTACCATCGCAAAAAAAACACACATTTTGAGTTGTCGAGCTGACACGTCGGACACGTTGCCACGCAAACATCCAGCCTCCAGCGTGAATAGCTTCAAGATGTACATAGCGTCTGTGGTTTTTAGACATATTTATAGCATTTTTACATTACGTGTTGTACATAGCGTTGTGTTAACATTGTCTCCCTCGTCGTTACGAGTGTGTGTCTCTCACACAACATGCAGCTGTGCCAAAGAATTGTCGCTTCAGCAGACCAATTATTACGTTTGTTGTCGTCTTTTTGTTTGTTACTGTGCCTTAACTTCCTGAAGGAATTGACAAAACTATTGAACCATGAAGTGTCTTTTTTAAAAAAAAATTTTTTAGATTACCTGAATTATGTCACTTGATATTACAAATAAAACATGTTGCATTTTGTTGCCTAGTTTTGGAAAAAAATGGTGCTTTTTTTTTTTTATGTATAGCCTCTTTCGTTTGTGTATCTACTTTGTCTTGTCAATTAATTTGCTTTGTACAAGCACTAAGTTCTAAGTATTGTCAGTATTATTTGAAATAAACCGTC
>NC_084755.1:13830243-13867743 GCF_033978785.1 Entelurus aequoreus
TTAAATGTACTGTAATTCTCAATTGTAACACTGGGGGCGCTGCTTTAACACAACTGCGCTGATGCGAAATCCCCGAAGAAGAGTAAAACGCAAACTGACGTCTGGAAGCCAATCAATGACAGAAGCTTCAGAACGCGGTTGGCATATGTCGGTTTTTTCCCACTTATGTTAAGTGCAATTGTGTCTGTTTTAATTATTTAAAAGTTGGAACACACGATGGAAAAAAACAGTCTGACTGGTGTAATGTATGGGCAGTGAGCGATGCATGCGCGAGATTGTGAGGCCGGGCGGAAGTTACCAAATACAGGACGAACAACTATGGGCGACATTCTCCGCTTTGTTGATTGCATTTTAAAGTACAAGCGTACACAACAACTGGCCTCAAGTTCCTACAATGAACTTTGCATCCATCCCTTTCTACCGCTTGTCCCTATCGTTTGTCATTTTGAAATACCCTTTCAAAGGAAAATTTCCAGGAAAGCGTCTGGATGAGAATCCCAGAGTAAATGAAGGAAGGTAATCCAGTCTATCAAATGTTAGCTAATAAACAAAAACAGTGTGATGAAATGGATATTTTCTGGATACAAACCCCACACAAAAGCTATGTTTCTTTCTTTTTTAGACATTAATCGCTGGATTACAGAGCAGCTGCTTGACCTGATGGATACAAACTAATGCATCGGTGAGTAATTTGATGAATGCATAAATGTGTAGACAAGCCATAACATCTAATTAGATTTGATGTTAAACTAGATGAGGCAATTCCTGAAGGAATTTCGTGTGAATGCTGAAGTGAAACTGAAATCTTGGACTTATTTTTTTTTCGAATTGTTGAAGTCGAGCACACAATTCCCCAACTGGCTGGATATTTTGAAGTTGGAACAGTTTGAATCAGATGAAAAATGTGGGAGTTGTGGAACTTTGAGGGATGCCCCATTGATTTCAATGGGGATTTCCAAAACATTTGGGAACTTTGGGAAAAGCAGGAATTTTTTTGAAAATGGTAAAAAACTTGAATGGATTGAAATGGTTGCTGTTGGAATTTTTCAAATCGGTCGAGAAATGTCGAAGGAGTAACATGTTGAATTGAGAAATGGTATTACAGAATTCCTGGAATTTCGAGAAAACCGGGAATTTTTTTACTTCAACATTTTTTATTTCGAATTGTTGAAGTCGAGCACACAATTTCCCAACAGGCTGAATATTTTGAAGTTGGAACAGTTTGAATCAGATGAAAAATGTGGGAGTTGTGGAACTTTGAAGAATGTCCCATTGATTTCAGTGGAATACTCCAAAAAATGTGGGAATTTTTTAAAAAAATGGTAAAAAAATAACTTGAAGGGGTTGAAATGGTTGCTGTTGGACTTTTTCAAATCGGTCGAGAAATGTCGAAGTAGTAACATGTTGATTTAAGAAATGGTATTACAGAATTCCTGGAATTTCGACGAAACCAGGAATTTTTCGACTTCAAAATTTTTTTTTTTCGAATTGTTGAAGTCGAGCACACAATTCCCCAACAGGCTGAATATTTTGAAGTTGGGACAGTTTGAATCAGATGAAAAATGTGGGAGTTGTGGAACTTTGAAGAATGTCCCATTGATTTCAATGGAATACTCCAAAAAATGTGGGAATTTTTTAAAAAAATGGTAAAAAAATAACTTGAAGGGGTTGAAATGGTTGCTGTTGGAATTTTTCAAATCGGTTGAGAAATATCGAAGTAGTAACATGTTGATTTAAGAAATGGTATTACAGAATTCCTGGAATTTCGAGGAAACCAGGAATTTTTCGACTTCAAAATTTTTTTTTTTAGAATTGTTGAAGTCGAGCACACAATTCCCCAACAGGCTGAATATTTTGAAGTTGGGACAGTTTGAATCAGATGAAAAATGTGGGAGTTGTGGAACTTTGAAGAATGTCCCATTGATTTCAATGGAATACTCCAAAAAATGTGGGAATTTTTTAAAAAAATGGTAAAAAAATAACTTGAAGGGGTTGAAATGGTTGCTGTTGGAATTTTTCAAATCGGTTGAGAAATATCGAAGTAGTAACATGTTGATTTAAGAAATGGTATTACAGAATTCCTGGAATTTCGAGGAAACCAGGAATTTTTCGACTTCAAAAATTTTTTTTTTCGAATTGTTGAAGTCGAGCACACAATTCCCCAACAGGCTGAATATTTTGAAGTTGGGACAGTTTGAATCAGATGAAAAATGTGGGAGTTGTGGAACTTTGAAGAATGTCACACTGATTTCAATGGGGATTTCCAAAACATTTGGGAATTTGGGGAAAAGCGGGAATTTTTTTGAAAATGGTAAAAAAAACAACCTTCAATGGTCTGAATGAGTTGAAATGTTTGCTGTTGGAATTTTTCAAATCGGTCGAGAAATGTTGAAGTAGTAACATGTTGAATTGAGAAATGGTATTACAGTATTCCTGGAATTTCAGGAAAACCGGGAATTTTTCGAGTTCAAAAAACAACTTCATGTTTTTTGTCCTGATTATGAGGAATGTTTTGACGGTGGAACGGTTGAAGTGGGTTGAAAAATGCGGGAGGAGTAATCGCCAGAAAAAAGGGTGGAAATAGGGCTTTGGAAAACCAGGAATTCTGGAAAATCCTGGAATTTTTTTGGGAACTTGAAAAAAAGACTAGTTTGAATTTCCAGAATGGTGGAATGTGTTGAAGGTGGAATGGTTTGAATCGGTTGAAAAATGTGGAAATGGTGATAGTTTGAAAAATGGCCGATTCATTTTGAAAGCGAAAAATGTCCAGGAAAAGCTGGAATTCTGGGAAATCCTGGAATTTTTTTTAAACTTGAAAAAAAGACTAGTTTGAATTTCCAGAATGGTGGAATGTGTTGAAGGTGGAATGGTTTGAAAAATGTGGAAATGGTGATAGTTTGAAAAATGGCCAATTCATTTTGAAAGGGAAAAATGTCCAGGAAAACCTGGAATTCTGGGAAATCTGGGAATTTTTGAAAATTTGTCCAGGGAAAGCCCGCGATTCCCGAATAGGCTGAACATTTTGATGTTGGAACGGTTTGAATCGAATGAAAAATGTGGAAGGTAGAGCGCGCCAAAATCTGGAGAAGAAGAAGTAGAAGAATAATAAATTAATTTTGGTGTAGAAAACCATATTATGTCAAATAAATTCAGTCAATCACAAAGTTAGAAATATTTACAGAGAATTCAGTTTTTTTTTTTTTTACTTTACATGGAGCAAATAACCTCAAAGTGCTACAGTGTATTAAACAAAATAAAAAATAAAAATATAATAAAAATAAAACCAAAACAGCCTAATAGCTGGAACTAGTATGCATATATCTATAAAAATGCTTTTTTTTTAAAAGAAGGGTTTTTAAGCCTTTTTTAAAAACATCCACAGTCTGTGGTGCCCTCAGGTGGTCAGGGAGAGCGTTCCACAGCGGCGGAGCTGAAAGCCCGGTCTCCCATAGTTCGTAGCTTTGTCCTCGGAGGTTGGAGGAGGTTAGTCTGTCCGGAGCGGAGGTGTCGTGTGGAGGATTTGGGGGTGAGTAGTTCTTTGAGGTAGAGGGGGGCATTTCCATGGAGGCACTGGTGGGTTAGTAGGGAGACTTTGTATTCAATCCTGAGTGGAACAGGAAGCCAGTGAAGGGATTTGAGAACTGGTGTGATGTGGTCGTATTTCCGCACTCTCATCAGGATCCTAGCAGCACTATTCTGTATGTATTGCAGCTTCTGGATGTTCTTGCTGGGGATCCCGACAAGAAGGGCGTTGCAGTAGTCTATTAAAAAGAATCCATCCGTCGTCATGTCTTTCATAATGATTGTGAACGACGGGCAAATTTCCCCAAAAAGTGAAGTTCCCCTTTAACGTTGTGATTAAAATAACAATAATGCTAATACTTGGTTAATATTAATGTAAATGGAGTATTTTTGGCGGAATAGATGCAATGACGTCATGACTTCATGGCTCCCATAGGCTCCATTGTAAGATGACTTTTATTTTTATTTATTTACTAGTTAGAATTAGAGATGTCCGATAATGGCTTTTTTGCCGATATTCCGATATTGTCCAACTCTTAAGTACCGATTCCGATATCAACCGATATCGATATATACAGTCGTGGAATTAACACATTATTATGCCTAATTTTGTTGCGATGCCCCGCTGGATGCATTAAACAATGTAACAAGGTTTTCCAAAATAAATCAACTCAAGTTATGGAAAAAAAATGACAACATGGCACTGCCATATTTATTATTGAAATCACAAAATGCATTTTTTTTTTTTTAACATGCCTCAAAACAGCAGCTTGGAATTTGGGACATGCTCTCCCTGAGAGAGCATGAGGGGGTTGAGGTGGTGGGGAGGAGGTGTATATTGTAGCGTCCCGGAAGAGTTAGTGCTGCAAGGGGTTCTGGGTATTTGTTCTGTTGTGTTTATGTTGTGTTACGGTGCGGATGTTCTCCCGAAATGTGTTTGTCATTCTTGTTTGGTGTGTGTTCACAGTGTGGCGCATATTTGTAACAGTGTTAAAGTTGTTTATACGGCGACCCTCAGTGTGACCTGTATGGCTGTTGACCAAGTATGCCTTGCATTCACTTGTGTGTGTGAAAAGCCGTAGATATTATGTGATTGGCGGTAAGGTTTATTGGCGCTCTGTACTTCTCCCAAGTCCGTGTACACAGCGGCGTTTTAAAAAGTCATACATTTTACTTTTTGAAACCGATACCGATAATTTCCGATATTACATTTTAAAAGCATTTATCGGCCGATAATATCGGCAGTCCGATATTATCGGTCATCTCTATTTATTATGTTTGTTGGCTCTCATAAAGTCTGCAGTGAGCAGAAATCAATGATAAAGAAGAAAAAAAAAGAAAACGTGATGCGTTTTTTAAATGAATGCGTCGCGTATTCTTAAAATGATCAAACTATGTAAATATTAAATGTTATTATAAATGTCCCCGGTATGTAAAACCCTAATGGAGGTGTTTGGATGTTTTTTTATGAGCTCTATAGGCAGAATTGATAGGCTCAATTGTGAGCGGACTTTTGATCGAATTTATTTAATATTTACAATTTACAATATTTTACAATATTTACAATATTTAATATTTACAATGCATTAAAAAGAATCCATCCGTCGTCATGTCTTTCATAATGATTGTGAACGATAGGCAAAATTCCCAAAAAAGTGCAGTTCCCCTTTAACGTTGTGATTAAAATAACAATCATGCTAATACTTGGTTAATATTAATGTAAATAGAGTATTTTTGGCGGAATAGATAAAATGACTTCATGGCTCCCATAGGCTCCATTGTAAGATTACTTTTATTTTTTATTTATTTAAAAAGAAGGAAATATGTGTTATTTTTCCTCCCAAGGGTTGTGAATTATAGGGAACATTTCCCCCCAAAAAGTGCAGTTTCTCCTAAAACCCACATAGGATGTATTTTTGCAAGTTTACTGCAATACAAATGGAAAATCTTCCTTTTTTTGGACTATTTTTCATGTAATGAACTATTGACACTAGGGGGAGACAGCAACACGCCTTTGTACACAACTGGAGTGACCCCCCTCCCTATAGATGGAAAATAAGAAATCAATTGAATGTTATATGACATATACATTATAGAAATGATCTCCTCTTCCCCCCCCTACCCCCAATCCCAAAATGGTCCCGTTTGCCCGCCACTCGCTTCCCTGTTCAAAGCGCACAATAGTGAAGTAACATGACACTAATCTCCTCATGCTTGCGCTCAGAAGTTGGCACCACAGTGGATTATTGAAAGAGGATTCTGCCTGTGATCAAAAGCACTTTTAGATGCGTTACACTTTTTTTTTGCACGGGAAACAAAGTTTCCAAATCCAAAATTAGACGCGAGCGAACGGGAAGAATAAATAAAAAGCTGTGGCAGGCCAAAACACGACGGAGCATCTTCAGATGGCAGACATCTTCCCGGCACCTAAAATGATATGTTAGATAAATACAGTGTGAGCGATACTTGCTATCCGCACACATAGGCGCCGACGCCATCTGTGCACACATGCCTCGGATCCCACTGCACACATTTTACACACAGGACCTTGCTACACAACACTTGCACACACACACATGTTTAAAGGCCTACTGAAAGCCACTACTACCGACCACGCAGTCTGATAGTTTATATATCAATGATGAAATCTTAACATTGCAACACATGCCAATACGGCCGGGTTAACTTATAAAGTGCAATTTAAAATTTCCCGCTAAACTTCCGGTTTAAAACGTCTTTGGATGATGACGTATGCGCGTGACGTAGCCAGTGAAACAGAAGTATCGGTACCCCATTGAAAACAATACACAATAGCTCTGTTTTCATCTCATAATTCCAAAGTATTCTGGACATCTGCGTTGGTGAATCTTTTGCAATTTGTTTAATGAACAATGGAGACTGCAAAGAAGAAAGTTGTAGGTGGGATGGGTGTATTAGCGGCTGGCTGTAGCAACACAACAGGAGGACTTACTTGGATAGCAGACGCGCTAGCCGACGCTAGCCGCCAACCGCACGGATGATCGGGTGAAGTCCTTCGTCGCGCCGTCGATCGCTGGAACGCAGGTGAGCACGGGTGTTGATGAGCAGATGAGGGCTGGGTGGCGTAGGTGGAGCGCTAATGTTTTTATCATAGCTGTGTGAGGTCCGGTTGCTAAGTTAGCTTCAATGGCGTCGTTAGCAACAACATTGTTAAGCTTTGCCAGGCTGAGAATTATTAACCGTGTAGTTACATGTTAATGGTTTAATAGTATTGTTGATCTTCTGTCTATCCTTCCAGTCAGGGATTTATTTATTTTGTTTCTATCTGCATTTGAGCCCGATGCTATCACGTTAGCTCAGTAGCTAAAGAGCTTCGCCGATGTATTGTCATGGAGATAAAAGTCTCTGTGAATGTTCATTTCGCGTTCTCGACTCTCATTTTCAAGAGGATATAGTATCCGAGGTGGTTTGAAATACAAATCCGTGATCCACAATAGAAAAAGGAGAGAGTGTGGAATCCAATGAGCCAGCTTGTACCTAAGTTACGGTCAGAGCGAAAAAAGGTATGGCTTGCACTGCATTCTAGTCCGTCACTCTAACGTTCCTCATCCACGAATCTTTCATCCTCGCTCAAATTAATGGGGTAATCGTCGCTTTCTCGGTCCGAATCGCTCTAGCTGCATTGAAAACAATAGGAAAATATGAGGAGGCGAACAACCGACTACGTCACGCTACTTCCGGTAGAACAAGGCTTTTTTTTTATCAGAGACCAAAAGTTGCGAACTTTATCATTGTTGTTCTATACTAAATCCTTTCAGCAAAAATATGGCAATATCGCGAAATGATCAAGTATGACACATAGAATGGATCTGCTATCCCCGTTTAAATAAAAAAAAATCATTTAACTAGGCCTTTAAATCTACTGTATGCCTCGTGGTTGCTTGCATCACCTCCGCTGTGTGGACACAGGTGAAGACGGGCGTCCGCAGCTTGCGCATAACATATTAAGCATGCCGAGAAAACTCCAGAGGTCTGTAATGGCCTCACAGCTCCATTTCAAACGTAGTTAACCTTAAGAGTTATTCATCACCAGGAGGGTCACGGGGGGGCACTTAGTATTTACTGCAGGACGTGCACAATAGGGGTGAAGGCGGATAGAGAGGATGCAACTACGCTAGAACCTCTCAGGTTGAACACAAAGCATTCGGACAATATTTATAATCAATTCCCCCATAGGTCAGCAATGAAAATGTCTGTTCCATAGCCAAACTACTGTCATCATAAAACATGTTTAACATTTTGAAGGTGATTCCCTGTATAAGTTAAAGGGGAACTGTATTTTGGGGGAATTTTGCCTATAGTTCACAATCATTATCAATCAATCAATCAATCAATCAATCAATCAATGTTTATTTATATAGCCTAGGGGTGTAACGGTACACAAAAATTTCGGTTCGGTACATACCTCGGTTTAGAGGTCACGGTTCGGTTCATTTTCGGTACAGTAAGAAAACAATAAAATATACATTTTTGGGTTATTTATTTACCAAATTTGCACAATCTTCGTGGTATACTTGATGTGAAGTAATCGGAACCTTGGATAGGTCAATAATTCATAATAACATTGATTTTGATTCAATATTTTGTTTTGAGCAATGACAGTTTGAAAGAAAAAAAAAAAAACAGCTTTGTTTTATTAGTCAACATTGCAACTTTTTCTAAATTACATTTAACCTTTAAGCTTTTTTATTTCACTTTTTGTTATGTTTTTGTTTATTTTAATAGTATTTTTAGAATGTGCCGTGGGCCTTTAAAACATTAGCTGTGGGCCGCAAATGGGCACACTTTTGACACCCCCGCTATAGATAATAGAAAATTAAAACTGATACATGAATGGATAAAAAGCGTTTATCACAACCCTCTCTCTCTCTCTCTGTCTCTGCCCCTCCCTCACGAATGCTGCTGCGTGCACAATTTGTTTTGTTTTTAACCCCTTCTTAACCCTGAACGTACATTGAAAATACACGCAACCCTAACTCAAAATACCGGACATTTGAGGCATTTAAGAAACTCCGCCCTGACAGCTCCGCAAAAGAGGACATGTCCGGTGAAAAGAGGACGTATGGTCAGTCTATCCTAGCCCGTTAGCTGCTAGCATGCCGTGTGTTGTGCCTCGGTGTGCATTGTTTACACAACGTGCGTTACGCTACTTAATATGTCCGTGTGGAAACCCGTTCGGTACACCTCCAAGCCGAACCGGAACCGAAACGGTTCAATACAAATACACGTACCGTTACACCCCTAATATAGCCCCAAATCACAAGTGTCTCAAAGGGCTGCACAAACCACAACGACATCCGCAGTTCAGCGCCCACATAAGGGCAAGGAAAAACTCACAACCCAGTGGGACGTCGATGAGAATGACTATGAGAAACCTTGGAGAGGACCGCAGAGGAGGGGAGACCGGATGCAATGGACGTCGAGTGGGTCTAGTATAATATTTTGAAAGTCCAGTCCATAGTGGATCTAACATAATAGTGAGAGTCCAGTCCATAGTGGATCTAACATAATAGTGAGAGTCCAGTCCATAGTAGGGCCAGCAGGAGACCATCTCGAGCGGAGACGGGTCAGCTGCGCAGAGATGTCCCCAACCGATGCACAGGGGAGCGGTCCACCCCGGGTCCCGACTCTGGACAGCCAGCACTTCATCCATGGCCACCGGACCTGTGTGTGTGTGTGTGTCCCCCCCCCCCCCCCCCCCCCCTCCGCAAGGCAGAGGGGGGCAGAGGAGAAAACAAAAGAAACGGCAGATCAAATGGTCTAAAAAGGGGGTCTATTTAAAGGCTAGAGTATACAAATTAGTTTTAAGATGGGACTTAAATGCTTAAAATAAAAGAAATTACGTTTAACAGTTCAAACGTTGAGTATCTTGTCTTTGCAGTCTATTCAATTGAATATAAGTTGATTTACACAACGTGCCAACTTCACTGGTTTTGGGGTTTGTAATACATTACATCTACTATGAGGGAATCAATGTAGAAAAGCCAAAGAAAAACCACAGTGTCTGTGTTTTGTATTTTATATACAGCATCGATTGTCAATTGGGGAATGCATAAAACCAACAAGCGTGTACCATCTTTCCAGTCATCCTTTTGTCCCATTGTCAGCCCCTTCTCTGCTGACATATACCTTTTTTATTAGACTCCATGAAGTCTGCCTAGCAACAAGTGTTTTGGCAATGACCAGGAAAAAAAATCCATCTAAAGAATTCTGTTGATCTAAGATGCTGGTAGTTTTGTAACAGATCACAAGACGTTTGAAGCAGTCTTTTGAGCTATTTATAACATTGTCGCTGAACTTAAAAACAAGCACAACAGACAATAAGTGGTATACTTCTTCTGATGCGGGTTCAATTGGTCACACTGATGGTGAAGTGGTGCACACAATGGACCAAGGCCAGCTGATGCTTTTCCTGAATGGGACGTTTGAGGACTTCAGAGAGCCCTCACGCCCATTGCTTCTCTTCACTTCAGATTTGTTGCTCTTTTTTCTGTCTTTTTTTTTGTTTTTCATAGAGTCTGTCTGCCTCCCGGAACTAACCCGGCTGCCTTCAGATGTTGTCGATAGCGAAAGAGGGCGGGCATTCAGAGCTGATTTCATCACGCCTATAAATCTGTAAAGAAATCAAAGGCCATCTCATGCCCGCCCCTCTACGCCCCTTTTTGTCTTGCTAATACACATTAGAGTGCGGCCGGCTGCCCGCTTTGACCGCGGCGGCAACAGGATCCGGGTAAAGTTGCACATGTGGAACCTGAATGCACCTCTGACCCGCGGATCCCCCCCCCTGCTGTTAAAGCCGGCTACTAGTGTGTGTCCCTAGACCCCCACCATGCACAGGAATCTGCAAGCTCCATTTCCTGCATTCAAAGCACACTTTGGGATGTCTCTCTTTAAGTACTGCTGTACAAGTAATTCTCCATTTTACACAATACTCCCAGCTAAATGACACGATGATTGGCAGAATACTACTTTATTGTTGCACGTTGCGTCCTAATGATTATACAAACCCCGTTTCCATATGAGTTGGGAAATTGTGTTAGATGTAAATATAAACGGAATACAATGATTTGCAAATCCTTTTCAACCCATATTCAATTGAATGCACTACAAAGACAAGATATTTGACGTTCAAACTCATAAACTTTATTTTTTTTTTGCAAATAATAATTAACTTAGAATTTCATGGCTGCAACACGTGCCAAAGTAGTTGGGGTAAGGGCATGTTCACCACTGTGTTCAGTGTTTCCCATAAACTGCCAAGATACCTGTGGTGGTGGGGGCGTGGCTGTGGGCGTGGTCACCATGACACCATCGAGTAATTTACATAATTTACTACAATGATATTATTTTCTCTAAAAAGGCTCAAAAAATGTATACTTACTAATTAATAATAACAGTTTTGTTTTAAACGTCCATCCATCCATCCATTTTACAATATAATTACAACACTTTATGTACATATTTATATACAGATTTGAACAATAAGTTATTCACTGAAATATATTTATTAATTGTGGTTCTTACAAAAAATATATCTTATAAAAATATAAAAGCTAAAATGTCTCTTAAAGCTATGCCCCTTTAGTTAGTGCATACTAAATAATTTAACTTTAGCCTACTACTACAACCATATTATTTACCAGCAACATAAAGTGAAACAGAGGCAGAGTTGTCCTGCCACAGTCAGTAACAAATAAACAGAAAACAGTAGTGGTGGTAGATAGACACAAAGCTTCATCGAACATCTGATCCACTGACCAAAGAGCGCCAAAAATCTTGATCCTACACTTCTCTTTTGTAAAGTAAATCTGAACAGCCGATATGGGCATCTACATCAACTATATGATTTGCCTGAGAAGCTGGACAGGACAAAAAAAAATAAATAAATAATTTTTTGTGGCGGCCTTAATTCTTTCGTGGCGGGCCGCAACAAATAAATGAATGTGTGGGAAACACTAGTGTTACATCACCTTTTCTTTTAACAACACTCAATAAACGATTGGGAACTGAGGAAACTAATTGTTGAAGCTTTGAAAGTGGAATTCTTTCCCATTCTTGTTTTATGTAGAGCTTCAGTCGTTCAACAGTCCGGGGTCTCCGCTGTCGTATTTTACGCTTCATAATGCGCCACACATTTTTGATGGGGGACAGGTCTGGACTGCAGGCGGACCAGGAAAGTACCCGCACTCTTTTTTTTACAAAGCCACGCTGTTGTAACACGTGCTGATTGTGGCTTGGCATTGTCTTGCTGAAATAAGCAGGGGCGTCCATGAAAAAGACGGCGCTTAGATGGTAGCATATGTTGTTCCAAAACCTTTCAGCATTAATGGTGCCTTCACAGATGTGTAAGTTACCCATGTCTTGGGCACTAATGCACCCCCATACCATCACAGATGCTGGCTTTTGAATTTTGTGTCAATAACAGTCTGGATGGTTCGCTTTATTCGCAGTATTTATTGCCACCTTTCCCAACTACTTTGTCATGTGTTGCTGGCATCAAATTCTAAAGTTGATTATTTGCACAAAAAAAAAAGTTTATCAGTTTGAACATCAAATATGTTGTCTTTGTAGCATATTCAACTGAATATGGGTTGAAAATGATTTGCAAATCATTGTATTCCGTTTATATTTACATCTAACACAATTTCCCAACTCATATGGAAACGGGGTTTGTATAAATACCTCAACAGAACGTTTGATGTGTTGCAAACTTGGTGTGTCAATATGGTGTTTCCCCCCTCCTTCGTGTGTGTATTAGTATGACACATGGAGGTTTGATGGCAAACAAGCATTTCTGTGCCAAACATTTCTCCTCAAAATTAACAACAATGTGTTAGAGAATCTGTTCACCTCTTAAAGGCCTACTGAAACCCACTACTACCGACCACGCAGTCTGATAGTTTATATATCAATGATGAAATCTTAACATTGCAACACATGCCAATACGGCCGGGTTAACTTATAAAGTGCAATTTTAAATTTCCCGCTAAACTTCCGGTTGAAAACGCCTTTGGATGATGACTTATGCGCGTGACGTAGCCAGTGAAACAGGAGTATCGTGACCCCATTGAAGCCAATACAAAAATCTCTGTTTTCATTTCATAATTCCGCAGTATTCTGGACATCTGTGTTGGTGAATCTGCTGCAATTTGTTTAATGAACAATGGAGATTGCAAAGAAGAAAGTTGTAGGTGGGATCGGTGTATTAGCGGCTGGCTGTAGCAACACAACAAGAAGGACTTACTTGGATAGCAGACGCGCCAGCCGATGCTAGCCGCCAACCGCATCTGTGTTGGGGTGAAATCCTTCGTCGCGCCGTCGATCGCTGGAACGCAGGTGAGCACGGGTGTTGATGAGCAGATGAGGGCTGGCTGGCGTAGGTGGAGCGCTAATGTTTTTATCATAGCTCTGTGAGGTCCGGTTGCTAAGTTGCTAAGTTAGCCTTAGCGTCGTTAGCAACAGCATTGTTAAGCTTTGCCAGGCTGAGAATTATTAACCGTGTAGTTACATGTACATGGTTTAATAGTATTGTTGATCTTCTGTCTATCCTTCCAGTCAGGGATTTATTTATTTTGTTTCTACCTGCATTTGAGACAGATGCTATCACGTTAGCTCAGTAGCTAAAGAGCTTTGTCGATGTATTGTCGTGGAGATAAAAGTCACTGTGAATGTCCATTTCGTGTTCTCGACTCTCATTTTCAAGAGGATATAGTATCTGAGGTGGTTTAAAATACAAATCCGTGATCCACAATAGAAAACGGAGAGAGTGTGGAATCCAATGTACCTAAGTTACGGTCAGAGCAAAAAAAGATATGTCTTTCACTGCATTCTAGTCCGTCACTCGAACGTTCCTCATCCACAAATCTTTCATCCTCGCTCAAATTAATG
Source organism: Entelurus aequoreus (assembly GCF_033978785.1). Classification (NCBI taxonomy): domain Eukaryota; kingdom Metazoa; phylum Chordata; class Actinopteri; order Syngnathiformes; family Syngnathidae; genus Entelurus; species Entelurus aequoreus. Next base: position 13,843,693 of record NC_084755.1, read on the forward strand.
GGGTAATCGTCACTTTCTTGGTCCGAAAAGCTCTAGCTGCGTTGAAAACAATAGGAAAATATGAGGAAGTGAACAACTGACAACGTCACGCTACTTCCGGTAGGGGCAAGGCTTTTTTTTATCAGAGACCAAAAGTTGCGAACTTTATCGTCGTTGTTCTATACTAAATCCTTTCAGCAAAAATATGGCAATATCACGAAATGATCAAGTATGACACATAGAATGGATCTGCAATCCCCGTTTAAATAAAAAAAATTCATTTCAGTAGGCCTTTAAGACCCGAGCAGAGCAACCTATAAATTAAAGCGCAGTGTTGAAAAAACAACAGCAGCAACATCCATCCATCTTTTTCCGCTTATCCGAGGTCGTTAGATTCCCAATTGACGCACAAGCTTCTTGCGAGTCAAATCCAGCTCTCCGTCAACGGTACAGTCGGTCTTACCGGGCTGCTCCACCGACGTAGGCTCTACTCAGCTGGATGGCGAGGCAATTCGCCTAGTTCTAACTACTCTGTGTTGATTCAGCATCTGTCCCGCTTCCTTTTGTGGTCGACTCAGCAGAGAAGCCTATCTCGTAAGGCCGAGTCAAGAACCCCCCAAATCCCGCCGTTTAAGGTAGCTTGCCTCTAATGAATCTTGGCTCTTGTTACTGACTAGGTTAGATTCGAGGGCTGTGCATAGAAAAGCCCTTCAGGACATATTTGTAAGTGGAATGAATTGGAGCGACCTTTCAGAGCTAGATGTAGTACACACAGGAATCCTAACTTTTTACGTCAAGGACGTAAAGCCCAGGAAAGCCCAGACATCCCTCTCCCCAGCTACTTCGTCCAGCTCCTCCCAAGGGATCCCGAGGCGTTCCCAGGCCAGCCGGGAGACGTAGTCTTCCCAACGTGTCCTGGGTCTTCCTCGTGGCCTCCTACCGGTCGGACGTGCCCTAAACACCTCTCTAGGGAGGCGTTCGGGTGGCATCCGGACCAGATGCCCGAACCACTTTATCTGGCTCCTCTCCATGTGGAGGAGCAGTGGCTTTACTTTGAGCTCCCCCCGGATGGCAGAGCTTCTCACCCTATCTCTAAGGGAGAGCCCCGCCACCCGACGGAAGAAACTCATTTCGGCCGCTTGTACCAATGATCTTGTCCTTTCGGTCCTGCAGTTTTAGGTCTTCTGCTTCGAACGCATTGTTGTTTGGCACCCTCATTGCCCCTAAATGTCTTTGTCAAAAATTAGAAAAGTGAGTGTAACTCAACCATCCAACAGTTTCTACCTCCGTGTTTGTAGTTTGTTGAGTTAGCACATACCTGGACATGACAAATGAGGTATTTGACACCTAGAAGTTTATTTATTTTGTTCAATCCCAGATAGGCTGTGACTTCATGTTTATTGGTTTTGTCGATACATTGAGACAAAGTCTAAGTTTGTTGTGTTTTTCAAACCGCATTCATTTTTTTCCCTCAGAATTTGAAGTGTTTGGTCAAGAGTAGAGATGTCCGATAATGGCTTTGTTGCCGATATCCGATATTAGCTCTTAATTACTGATTCCGATATCAACCGATACCGATATATACAGTCGTGGAATTAACACATTATTATGCCTCATTTTGTTGTGATGCCCAGCTGGATGCATTAAACAATGTAACAAGGTTTTCCAAAATAAATCAACTCAAGTTATGGAAAAAAAATGCCAACATGGCACTGCCATATTTGTTATTGAAGTCACAAAGTGCATTATTTTTTTTTAACATGCCTCAAAACAGCAGCTTGGAATTTGGGACATGCTCTCCCTGAGAGAGCATGAGGAGGTTGAGGTGGGCGGGGTTGGGGGGGGGGCGGGGTTTTGGGGGTTGGGGGTAGAAGGGGGGTGTATATTGTAACGTCCTGGAAGAGTTAGTGCTGCAAGGGGTTCTGGGTATTTGTTCTGTTGTGTTACGGTGCGGATGTTCTCCCGAAATGTGTTTGTCATTCTTGTTTGGTGTGGGTTCACAGTGTGGCGCATATTTGTAACAGTGTTAAAGTTGTTTATACGGCTACCCTTAATGTGACCTGTATGGCTGTTGACCAAGTATGCCTTGCATTCACTTGTGTATGTAAAAAGCCGTAGATGTTATGTGATTGGGCCGACAAGCAAAGGCAGTGCCTCTAAGGTTTATTGGCACTCTGTACTTCTCCCTACGTCCGTGTACACAGCGGCGTTTTAAGAAGTCATAAATGTTACTTTTTGAAACCGATACCGATAATTTCCAATATTACATTTTAAAGCATTTATCGGACTGCCGATATTATCGGACATCTCTAGTCAAGAGGATTATTTGCGATTTGCACATTTTCAGAATGTGTTTGTTCTATTTTTGGCCAAGGTAAAACAACAAAAAACAACAATCTGAAGTCGACTTTGTTTTTAAGTTATCATGCCGTGATTTTACCAGTCCGGCCCACCTGGTAATAGATTTTCCTCCATGTGGCCCCTGAGCTAAAATGAGTTTGACACCCCCTGATCTAGTCCCTCTGTTAATGATTTTCCTTTAATTTGACACCTGATAGTATTTATAGCCTCTGGTGGGTCAGGAGGTTAAATAAGTGTTAGATCTAATGAAAGATGGCGGCTGTGGTTCAATCAGGGGGTCAGAGCAAAAGTAGCCATGTTATTTCAACCTTGATGATCCTGCAGTCGGTGGTCTGTCCCAGTTTCTCCAATAGATTGGTGAACAGGACTACCCCACAATATGGGTCCTTTGTTTGTCTTCCCATACTAGAAGTCCTTCACTGGTGACTGATGATCACAGAGAGTCCTCAATGAAGTCCGGAGTGAGGGCAGCTAGAATTACACCTTTGGTAAACATGGAATGAAATGCTGTTGCTCGAACTACCAGACAAAAGCACCGCATATCAGATTGCAAATACACTTTATTGACAATTAGTTAATGAATCAAACAGGGGTTGGGATAGACAACTAAAACAGATCCCTATAAGTTCTAGCAAGATGTTTTCGGACAGTTTGGGACAGGCACTTTTTTGTTCCAGAATGAGAGATTGAAAGTCCACATCCTTTTCAGATGTGTGGAAGGTGTTTCAGCTGCACTTCCTGTTGGTGTTATTGCCCTGTGTCCCAACAGTCAGGTGTCCTAATCACGCTTTTCCATCTGGCAACCTGATGGACGAGTCTGGGTTTGGAGGTTGCCAGGAGAACGCTACATTTCGGACTGCATTGTGCCGAGTGTGAAATTTGGTGGAGAAGGAATTATGGTGTGGGGTTGTTTTTCAGGAGTTGGGCTTGGCCCCTTAGTTCCAATGAAAGGGACTTTGAATGCTCCAGGATACCAAAACATTTTGGACAATTCCATGCCCCCAACCTTGTGGGAACAGTTTGGAGCGGGCCCCTTCCTCTACCAACATGACTGTGCACCAGTGCACAAAGCAAGGTCCATAAAGACATGGATGACAGAGTCTGGTGTGGATGAACTTGACTGGCCTGCACAGAGTCCTGACCTGAACCCGATAGAACACTTTTGGGATGAATTAGAACGGAGACTGATTTGATTTGATTTTTGATTTTGATTTTGTTATTAAGGATCCCCATTAGCTGGTTGCCACAACAACCCACTAGTCTTCCTGGGGTCCACAAACTCAATACAATTACAAGTAAAAGCATATAATTATATCTACACAATGCAGAAAAAAATAAAAGTATCAATAAGAAAACAAGAAAACATTTTACAGTCACATAATAATAATTACCATATAAATATAACTACACAAAAAAACAAACAAAATCATCAACAAGCAAACTAATTTAAAGACTCAGATAAAATATTACTTTCTTTTTAAAAACCTGTTTACTTTCAATGCCAGTGAGAATTTGAGGCAGGTTATTCCAGAGCGATACAGATCTATAAATAAAAGATTTCCGCAAAGCATTCTTCCTGGGACGAGGGAGTACAAAATGCCCCTCACTAGACGCCCTGGTATTATGATTATGTATAGTGCTACTGTTAGGGATGATGTTTGATAAGAAATTATCGAGTTCGAGCCTATTATCGAATCCTCTTATCGAACCGATAAGTGGGATTTTTCAGAAAAACAAATATATACAGTAACACAAAAACAACCTGTCTCTGTGATCACTATAGGTGTATAAATAATACTATAGTGTTAAATAAAATCAGTCCCTTGGGCACAAAACTGAAAATAATACAGCTCTCCAAAAAGTGCACTTCTGCTGCTATTTGAAATAACTGTTTGTTATGATGCTTTGACATTTTTGCACTTTATTTCTTTATTGAAAGAAAATTCTATGAAGAGAAAGGTTCTTTGCAAATGTGGTTTCAATGCTAAAAAATGAAAAGTTAAAGCTAAAAAAAGAAATACACTTTATTGAGTTAACATTATTTCTTTATAGGGGGAAAGATGTTATGAGCTAGGGAATACAACAACTACACTACCCATCATGCAACGGGAGTGACGAGCATGTGCGGTAGCTCCGAAAAGTGTTGTTGCAAATCGTCACCCGGCAGCTAAGAATGAGGTTATGAGCACACTGTGAAAGTAAACGTCAAGAACTCAGCCAACACGCCTCGTCTGCACTATTTATAATTAGACAGACAACACATATACAGTGTGATTTTGTTTTGTTTACAAGGAAAGAAAAACAAAAGTTAAAAAAGGGAGATGTCATATATGTATGTGCTGCGGTTGCTGTAAGAACGTTGTGACAGCTGCCGTAAAGGAGGTGCGTTGCTAGCCTGGTTGCTATGTTTCCGGTTGGTCGTAAAAGTGTTCGTCATGTGTTTGTACCCTGCTCAAATCTCTCAGTAAAGTTATTCATTGGATTATACCTTTTTGTTTTGAACTTTATAACACCTTGGAGCGCTTTTTCCCGTCCATTTTTTTCCTGCTTTCCCTATCTGCGCCTAATGACTGAGCTACATGACGTCATTTCTTGTGATGTCACACGGAGCATTTCTGGTCGGGACGGGATTCGTTCCGAGGGATTCGAATAAAGAACCAACTCTTTTTCTTTACTATAGTGGTCTCGATAACGGGTACCGGTTCTCAAAAAGGGATTCGAGTCCGAGGACTCGGTTCTTTTCTTATCGAACAACCGGGAAAACCGGTTTCGAGTATCATCGCTAGCTACTGTTAACTATTTGGGCCATGAGAAAAGCAGGAGTTTTACTCCTGGTTACTGATTTGAACAATATTAGAGTATTAGACTGAGAGCCAGGCCTTCTCGACCAACATCAGTGTGTGACCTCACCAATGCGCTTTTGGAAGAATGGTGTAAAATTTCTATAAACACACTCCGCAACCTTGTGGACAGCCTTCCCAGAAGAGTTGAAACTGTAATAGCAACACAAAGTCATATTGAACCCTATGGGTTAGGAATGGGATGGCACTTCAAGTTCATATGTGAGTCAAGGCATGTGCCAAATACTTTTGGCAATGTAGTGTATGTTCACATTGTCTATAATCATATGTTTTTAACAGGAGTGTTGTTGCAATGTGACAGCTGCTGACTAGTTAATTTAATGAACAGGTCTATTCACAACATTAGGACCACCCAATGAGCAGTAAGGCGTTGTTATTGTGACTCTCAAAAGCCGACTGTACACTCGCTCTGTACGTGACTAATGGACACTTTTATGGTGCACTCTAGCAAAAAATGTTGCCTTATGTTGTCCGTTGAGTTTATTTCCCTCCTCACAAATTAAAGTTTAAAGATGGAATGAAGTGGCCTGCCAAGGCATTCGAGTGGTGTTGACATTGTGAGACTCGACAGTATAAGCAGCCCCTCTCAAGGTGCTGGCACAAACTTATAAACATGGAGGTCAAATCTTGTTAACCCTGTCACTGACAATGTTCAGACATCTAAACATTGTTGAGACAGACGTCCGTGCCTAGAGCTCAGTCCTTTTCACCCTCCTAAAACATCTGCGTAGTGCAAATATTGACAGTGACTCCATCTTCTCTCGTCGCCGACCTGATCTACGTGTGATCTAACCTCTCGCTTTGGAGCAAAGACAGAGTGGTCGCGACTTGTTGACCCACAACGCTAATGATTAGCCACATCCCGCTCGAGTAAGGACAAGGGTTTTAGGGCCAAGGTGATTTGCAGTATGTATTTATGTATGTGTATGTGTATGTATGTATATATATATATATATATATATATATATAATGTACACACTAGACATTTATATATACATACAGTATATGTATATATACATACATACAGTCTTGGTCAAAAGTTTACATACACTTGTAAAGAACATAATGTCATGGCTGTCTTGAGTTTCCAATAATTTCTACAACTCCTATTTTTTTGTGATAGAGTGATTGGAGCACATACTTGATGGTCACAAAAAAAAAAATTCATGAAGTTTGGTTCTTTTAGGAATTTATTATGGGTCTACTGAAAATGTGACCAAATCTGCTGGGTCAAAAGTATACATACAGCAATGTTAATATTTGGTTACATGTCCCTTGGCAAGTTTCACTGCAATAAGGCACTTTTGGTAGCCATCCACAAGCTTCTGGAAAGCTTCTGGTTGAATTTTTGACCACTCCTCTTGACAAAATTGGTGCAGTTCAGCTACATTTGTTGGTTTTCTGACATGGACTTGTTTTTTCAGCAGTGTCCACACGTCCGGACTTTGGGAAGGCCATTCTAAAACTTTAAATCTAGCACGATTTAGCCATTCCTTTACCACTTTTGACGTGTGTTTGGGGTCATTGTACTGTTGGAACACCCAACTGCGCCCAAGACCCAACCTCCGGGCTGATGATTTTAGCTTGTCCTGAAGAATTTGGAGGTAATCCTCCTTTTTTATTGTCCCATTTAAAGCACCAGTTCCATTGGCAGCAAAACAGGCCCAGAGCATAATACTACCACCACCATGCTTGACAGTAGGAATGGTGTTTCTGGGATTAAAGGCCTCTCCTTTTCTCCTCCAAACATTTTGCTGGGTATTGTGGCCAAACAGCTAAATTTTTGTTTCATCTGACCACAAAACTTTCCTTTAGAACAGGGGTAGGGAACCTATGGCTCTATAGGCAGATGTGGCTCTTCTGATGACTGCAGCTGGCTCTCAGATAAATCTTAGCTGTCACTGCTTAACACTTAAGTAATGAATAATTCCGCTGGTAATCACAGTGTTAAAAACAACCACGTATCAACCAGACTACAAAGCCATCAGCAAAACCATGCAGCACCGGAAGTCGCATTAATGGTAAGATAAGAGACTTATTATACTCTAAAAATGTTGGTCTTACTTAAAAATGCACGCACTTAGTTGTATTCATTGTTAAAAAATATTATACGGCTCTCACGGAAATACTTTTTAAAATATTTGGCTTTCATGGCTCTCTCAGCCAAAAAGGTTCCCGACCCCTGCTTTAGAAGGTCTTATCTGTGTCCATGTGATGTCAGATGAAACAAAAAACTGCTTATATTTGTAAAAAATCACCACATTTAGTTCATAGCTCATACTGTACTATTTTCATGCTAAATCATGGGTGTCAAACTCTGGCCCGCGGGCCAAATTTGGCCCTTGAGGCGATATCAAATTAACACTAAAGCTGGCCCGCTGTTTATATATTGCGGTGGTGCCGCGGTAACACCGCATTCACTGCTAATTATAATACTTTCCAACCCTGTTGCAAAGGATTCTGGGTATTTGCTCTGTTGTGTTTATGTTGTGTTACTGTGCGGATGTTCTTCCGAAATGTGTTTGTCATTCTTGTTTGGTGTGGATTCACAGTGTGGCGTGTATTTCTAACAGTGTTAAAGTTTTTTATACTGGTACCCTCAGTGTAACCTGTTTCGCTGTTTGATGAAGTATGCGTTGCATTCACTCATGTGCGCGTACAGAAGCCGCACATATCTTGTGACTGGGTCTGAACGATGTTAGAATGAATGAAAAGCGGACGTGACGACGTTAAAAGCAGTGCATTTAAGGCACGCCCCCAAGACTGGTGGACGAGATATAATGACTGATGAACACCTTGGTTCGATAATGAAGGTTGCCTCAGCTCAAAGCATGAGCCCCGACATTAATGAACTGGCATCCAAGAAAAGATGGCAGGTATCTGGCTTGGGCACATCAGATTAGATCAGTGTGTTGCAAACTGAACAGTTTAAAGTCCTGAATGGTTGGTTTATTCATTTTATTTTCAAATTTATTAGCCTGTGGAAAAAGTTAATGTTGATATTTACCTCAGAAGGCTGCAAATAGAAAAGAGGCATTCAATTTTTATTTAAATTGTATTTGATATGCCATTGATATTTTTTAATTATTATTATTATTATTTGAAACTCGATTTTGCATGTCACTATAAAGTTATATAAGCCTTGCTTGTTCAATATTCAATGCAAAACTTGTTTGGGTCCCTATTAAAAGGTTAATTTGTTCAACCTTGGCCCGCGGTTTTGTTCAGTTTTAAATTTTGGCCCACTCTGTATTTGAGTTTGACACCCCTGTGCTAAATGGATGGCATATGTAGAAATCCCAAAGTGTGTTTTGAACATCTCACTAGTTCACAATAAGCTGCACTAAAATGGGCGGACAAATGCAATGTTTTGCCATAATTCAGTGTGTTTTGTAGTACACGACTAAAAAACGTACTTTCTGTGTGCTATCCTATTAAGCTGTCCTGACACGACTTCGTGTATGTTTTGAAACACTGTGTCAAAACAGAACTCCATAGAAACAAACACGCTTTCTTCGCACATTTTCGTATTTGATATCTGAGAGAAAGTGCCAACGGGCTGCACAGGACCATAAACCTTCCAAATATGTTTTGGAAAAGTCTGAACTCGCCAGTGAGTTGTGGCTACGCACGAAAAAACACTTTTAAGATGCCTTACCACAAAACATCCCTGTCCTCCAAAATGAGGAGTGCCTGCGGCACCTCCTGCATGTCTGGAATGTACCTGACTGTACCTGCCTATATCACTACAGCTCTGGCTCTTTACAATGGCAATGTAATGAAGAACGTACTTAAAGCTCCCTTATTATGCAAAGTTGACAGTGGTACCTTAACTTTCATGTATTTTGAGATACGAGCTGTCTCTCAACTTGTTGTTATGGTTTAGTTGCAGTCATAATTTGAGTTATGAGCATCCCCTGCCAATGGTAGTTATTATTCACAGTAGGGCTGGTATGGACGAAAAAGTATATTGCGGTATATTTTTTACTAGTGTTATCCCGATACCAATATTTTGGTACCGGTACTAAAATTATTTCGATACTTTTCGGTACTTTTCTAAATAAATGGAACCACAAAAAATTGCATTATTGGCTTTATTTTAACAAACAATCTTAAGGTACATTAAACATATGTTTCTTATTGCAAGTTTGTCCTTAAATAAAATACTGAACATACAAACCCTGTTCCATATGAGTTGGGAAATTGTGTTAGATGTAAATATAAACGGAATACAATGATTTGCAAATCATTTTCAACCCATATTCAGTTGAATATGCTACAAAGACAACATATTTGATGTTCACACTGATAAACATTTTTTTTTTTGCAAATAATCATTAACTTTAGAATTTGATGCCAGCAACACGTGACAAAGAAGTTGGGAAAGGTGGCAATAAATACTGATAAAGTTGAGGAATGCTCATCAAACACTTATTTGGAACATCCCACAGGTGAACAGGCAAATTGGGAACAGGTGGGGGCCATGATTGGGTATAAAAGTAGATTCCATATGCAGTAACATATTGTGTCATTTTCCATTCTATTATTTTGTCAAAATTATTAAGGACAAGTGGTAGAAAAATAATTATTAATGTACATGTTCATTTACTGTTAATATCTGCTTACTTTCTCTTTTAACATGTTCTATCTACACTTCTGTTAAAATGTAATAATCACTTATTCTTCTGTTGTTTGGATACTTTACATTAGTTTTGGATGATACCACAAATTTAGGTATCAATCCGATACCAAGTCATTACAAGATCATACATTGGTCAAATTCATATTTCCTAAATTTATTTATTTATTTTTTTTTGTGTCCTGCCCAGCTTCTCAGGCAAATCATATAGCAGATGTAGATGCCCATATCGGCTGTTCAGATTTACTTTACAAAAGAGAAGTGTAGGATACTTCTCTTGTTGCCTTATTTGTATTTTGACTTTATTAAATGTATTTATATTATCATTTGGTGCAGCCGGGCCGGAGCAGGAGGGGATAGAAAGAGAAAAAAAGGAAGACAGAGGGGGAAATTGTGGGGACAAGAAGGGGATTAGACAGAGAGACAAAAACAACAACAGCAAACACAACAACAACAACAACAGAGCAACATCAGCAAATACGACATGTACAAATATGATGGTAAAAGTAATAGCAAATAAGCAGTTAGCGAAAATAAAAAATAATACAGAAATGATAATGAGCATTATTACACTAAAAATGTAGCAATATGAATACCAATAGAAATAGTGCTATTGATAATAAACAATACCAATACTTTTCCTTTATTATCAACAATACAATTGTTCAAATGCAACAATACATATACGCAGAGGTGTGGACTCGAGTCACATGACTTGGACTCGAGTCAGACTCGAGTCATGAATTTGATGACTTTAGACTCGACTTGACAAAATGTAAAGAGACTTGCAACTCGACTTAGACTTTAACATCAATGACTTGTGACTTCACTTGGACTTGAGCCTTTTGACTTGACATGACTTGCTACTTTCCCCAAAACCTAAAGCTTAAAAAGTTATTTGGGAGCGCTCCGTAGCTTTCATTTTGTACGTGTCTGTCTATCTATCAGCGTGTGTGCTGCCTGTCAGCGTGTGTGCTGTCAGTACAACAGCCAATCAAATTAGATCTACATTGTTTTCATCACACAGCATTGATCCAATCAAATTGCAGGACAACCAATGAACAAGAGTTGTCAAACAACGCGCCAGTGAGAAATATTTATACCAAAGTTGGTTTTGCTCGGGTATAAAAACTACGACTTGGTCAACAAAAAACGAATTGCCGTATGCAAATCACGCAGTTCGAATATTACAGACGGAGACGCAACAACTTCCAACTTCGTTCGACATTTGAAGTTGCCCAAAGAAGGGTAAGTTTTGAATGTAAGCTAACGTTTATTGGCTAAGTAACGTGACTTTTATTTGCTGTGTAGTTAAATCAGTGAGGCTGTAAACTCACTGCTAACGTTATAACCATAGACATCTTATAAGTAGATGCAGCATGGAGCGCTACTGCCTACAGGCGCAGAGGAGACGCGGGGCCGCCATCTTGGAGTGGTGATCCGCTCCACTCAGTGCAATTCATTTGGCAGGAGCAATGAACTGTCAGCGCATTTAATTCATTTTACGCTCTTTTTTGTCATACGTGTAGCTATGATAACGGACACATGTTTTATTATTCATGGTTTGCTTAACAGTAATAGAATATTCTTATATGCTATAAGTGACCAGACGTCCGAGATCAAAACTGGGAATATAAACCCAGAGAAGAGGGAGAAAAAGGGTCAGCTATTTTTAAGTTGAAGAAACAATATGATTAGGTTATATATACATGCGTATATCCTACATAAACAATGTATGAATACATTAGATATCTATATATCTTATAGACTGTATCTCTGTTGCTGCAGCAACAGAGAGTTTATTCTGTCTTGACACTTTGTATTGATATTTTGTATTACATTCTTCCCTTAAATGATCATGTTTACAGTGATTGTTATATATGTATTTTTTATGTATGTCGCTTTGGTTAAAAGCGTCTGCCAAATACTTAAACATATATAAACACCTGAAAGTCTTTATATCAGCTAAAACCACCAATCTGTTTCACTGGATTCAGAATAAAACCAAATGCTGTCTTACCCAACAATGTTAGTATTTGAATATTGTTACTTGAAGACTTATTCCTGGTTACAATTATACTGTTAAGAAAGTATTGTCTTATATTTTGCCTAAAATGAGAATGCATCATAATCAGTGGCGGCTGGTGAATTTTGTTTTAGGTGGGGTTGAAAGTTTGTAAACCAAACCCCTGTAGGGCAGTCATCCTCCCCCAGAAGATTTCTTTGTGATTTTCACATACAAATATTGAAGATCTTTGCTCCTTCTCAACTCTGTGGTAATGTTATTTTCATAAAATACAACCAATAGTACATTAATGTTAAATCTTACTTGTGAAAAGTAATCCCCCGATTCCTATTTTCAACAGTCCGCTCATTTGAGCAGGAAAACGCTGAACACCAGCCCGGCATCTTTGTTTTCTACCTGTCAACTGTCAGTTTAGGCTGCTCGCCTGCTCCTCATCACCACTTTAAGATGCAAATTGCTCGCATCACAGCAACCAATGCTGCATCTACTTATAAGATGTCTATGGTTATAACGTCATTGCAAACACGGCAATCTGTTGCGTCCACTGCAGTTCGCTACCTTATTCATACTTTTTGTCAAGTGATTTTTTTTAAGCAGGGTTGCATGAGGTACCTATACTTAACGTTACGTTAGTCAATGTATCAACCACAGTAACGTAACGTTAGACGGCGGTCAGCAGCACCACGTATTTTAGCCACCTACAAAAAGACAAACATAGTCAAATAAAGGTCAGTTAAAATGTATACTATATTAAGAATATGTGTACATATTGCATAGGGCCCTGACATCTAAAAAGTACAACTCTGTTCATTGTTATGCTCATGTATTTGTTATGTTTTTCATGTGTACACACACATAAACACACATACAGTATGAGATGAGATCAATGAGATAAGGTAAGAACAGAATAGAAACTGCCGTGGAACTAGTTACAATGCAATATGCCATGGAAATACAATGTTAACACTTTTGTACAAATAAGTACAGTTGCACTTGTTTTTGCAAATGTGTTTATTCTGTAAAGGAATGAGTTAAATGTTTAAAATTGTTTACTCTATTAAAATGACTGGTTAATAGTGCTATTATGAATTGCAATGTCAGTACTATTTTTTTTCCTGCAATTTCAAATGCACTTTTTTAAATAAATAAATACAACGTTTTAAAAGCATACGCAATCTGTGTAAAAATATTAGTCTGTGGTTAAAAGGACTTGAAAGGACTCGAAACTCAAAATGCAGGACTTGTGACTTGACTTGAGACTTTCCAGTCTTGACTTTGGACTTGACTCGGGACTTGCCTGTCTTGACTCGGGACTTGACTTGAGGGCAAAGACTTTAGACTTACTTGTGACTTGCAAAGCAATGACTTGGTCCCACCTCTGCATATACGTAATGATAACTTGAGATACGAAAGAATGCAGAAAAATGGAGGGGAAGAAAGAGAAGCAACCTACATTAACCTTGTAGATTGTTATAGTAACAATAGGTTAAGCTTTGTCAGTGTGCCATGTGTAATACCCAGTTTACCCTAGGGCAACAACGTTAATATATGTTTGATGAAACGTGATTATTATATATTTCCTGAGTTTATAAACATGATATAAATTTTAAAAAACGATGTTGTGATGCCAAAAAATATCGACGTAATCATGATAGTATTGCTCCTGTACTTGGTCCTGCAGGACGAGGAATAGCTAAACACCGTAGCTCACCGGCGTCAAAATGTAAACAAACGCCATGGGTGGATCTACACCTAACATCCACTGTAATGATATCGAGTACAGGCACGTATCTAGTCGATACTACTATGATTACGTCGATATTTTTTGGGCATCACGACATCTTCTTTCGTTTAAAACAACAGAAGAATAAGTGATTATTACATTTTAACAGAAGTGTAGACAGAACATGTTAAAAGAGAAAGGAAGCAGATATTAACAGTAAATGAACAAGTAGATTAATAATTCATTTTCTACCACTTGTCCCTAATAATGCTGACAAAATAATAGAATGATAAATGATACAATATGTTACTGCATATGTCAGCAGACTAATTAGGAGCCTTTGTTTGCTTACTTACTACTAAAAGACAAGTTGTCTTGTATGTTCACTATTTTATTTAAGGACTTAAAGGCCTACTGAAACCCACTACTACCGACCACGCAGTCTGATAGTTTATATATCAATGATGAAATCTTAACATTGCAACTCATGCCAATACGGCCGGGTTAACTTATAAAGTGCAATTTTAAATTTCCCGGGAAACCTCCGGTTGAAAATGTCTAGGTATGATGACGTTTGCGCGTGACGTCGATGGTTGAAGCGGAAGTATTCGGACACATTGTATCCCAATACAAACAGCTCTGTTTTCATCGCAAAATTCCACAGTATTCTGGACATCTGTGTTGGTAAATCTTTTGCAATTTGTTTAATGAACAATGGAGACTGCAAAGAAGAAAGCTGTAGGTGGGATCTGTGTATTAGCGGCTGGCTGCAGCAACACAACCAGGAGGACTTTGAGTTGGATAGCAGACGCGCTATCTGACGCTAGCCGCCGACCGCATCGATGATCGGGTGAAGTCCTTCGTCGCGCCGTCGATCGCTGGAACGCACGGGTGTTGATGAGCAGATAAGGGCTGGCGTAGGTGGAGCGCTAATGTTTTTATCAGAGCTCTGACAAGGTCCCGTAGCTAAGTTAGCTTCAATGGCGTCGTTAGCAACAGCATTGCTAGGCTTCGACAGGCGGCACAGCATTAACCGTGTGGTTACAGGTCCATTGTTTGGTTCGTTGTCTCCTGATAATAGTATTGTTGATCTTCTGTCTATCCTTCCAGTCAGGGGCTTATTTCTTTTGTTTCTATCTGCATTAAGCACGATGCTATCACGTTAGCTCCGTAGCTAAAGTGCTTCACCGATGTATTGTCATGGAAATAAAAGTCACTGTGAATGTCCATTTCGCGTTCTCGACTCTCATTTTCAAGAGGATATAGTATCCGAGGTGGTAAGACCCAATGTGATATATTTACAACATTTTTATTTTACTTAAAAAAGGGTTAAAAGTTTTTTCATTTTGCCCCCCCCCCCCACCACATTAACATAGTCACACAACTTGAAAATCTTCGCAGAGTGACAACCCTTTTCTTTACTGGACCAAATTGATCAAATCAATGTAAGTAGAATGCATCTAATATTTTTTACTGTGATCTTTATAATGTCTAGAACATGTACCTATGTTATTATTGTGAAATACCTCCAAAAAATATGATTTAGATTATGTTTTATATTGGTTGTATAAGTGCAACCATGGGTCAATGTGGTAGCAAATATTCCCTTGTGACTAGTTTACCTACCAGGATACTGTGTAGTCTAAATAGATATGTTTTGTCAGGAATCTACAATATATTTGAATTTACACACACTTTTTCCTTCTGTCTGTGCACATTTGCACTTTAATATTGCAAACTAAAAGTAAAAAAAACCATTTAGTTAGGCAGAAGGCTAAACTAAACTATGCATATTTGCTAAGTGCTGCTGCAACTTAGTAAAAGTTTGTTGTTCTAGGATGATAATGGTATTTATGATAAGCATATACAGTGTTTCCCATAAACTGCCAAGATACCTGTGGCGGTGGGGGCGTGGCTATGGGCGTGGTCACCATGACATCATCGAGTAATTTGCATAATTTACTACAATGATATGATTTTCTCTAAAAAGGCTCAAAAAATGTATACTTACTAATTAATAATAACAGTTTTGTTTTAAACGTACATCCATCAATCCATCCATCCATCCATTTTACAATATAATTACAACACTTTATGTACATATTTATATACAGATTTGAACAATAAGTTATTCACTGAAATATATTTATTAATTGTGGTTCTTACAAAAAATATATCTTATAAAATATAAAAGCTAAAATGTCTCATAAAGCTCTGCCCCTTTAATTAGTGCATACTAAATAATTTAACTTTAGCCTACTACTACAACCATATTATTTACCAGCAACATAAAGTGAAACAGAGGCAGAGGTCTCCTGCCACAGTCAGTAACAAATAAACAGAAAACAGTAGTGGTGGTAGATAGACACAGAGCTTCATCAAACATCTGATCCACTGAACAAAGAGCTCCAAAAATCTTGAACTTTAGACTGCCATCTGTTTTACTCCCTAGACTTAACCATGTGTTTCCTACTGCCTGCAGACTTTGCACCCTTTGTTATATACACATGTTGTGTTTCTAATATAAATACATTTAATAAAGTCAAATACAAATAAGGCAACAAGAGAAGTATCCTACACTTCTCTTTTGTAAAGTAAATCTGAACAGCCGATATGGGCATCTACATCAACTATATGATTTGCCTGAGAAGCTGGAAAGGACAAAAAAAAAAAAAAAAAAAAAAAAAAAAATATTTTTATTTTTATTTGTGGCGGACGTAATTCTGTCGTGGCGGGCCGCCACAAATAAATGAATGTGTGGGAAACACTGATATAGATGGGTAGGTTCATGTTTTCCTTCTCTTTGTGCACATTTGTACATTACTTTTGCAAACTAAAAGTTAAGGAAGATACAGCAGCATCAAACAATACATTCGGGGCAAACCACACCCATGGGGTTTCAAGGTATGGGTGAGAACTTGAATCTCTGGCAGGATGTGTGACTTTGATGTCTCTACCAAGGGAGCAACAATGGAGTCCGAGCCAAATGTGAACTTGGCGTGTCAGGTGATGTTGTGATGAAGCTTGCTTCAACTCTGCCGGCGGGCCAAAACTACAAGATCTGTGCAGACAACTACTTCACATCAGTCCCACTGATCGAGAAGCTCCTTGGGCTTGGCATCCATTATGTGGGTACAGCAAGGCAAGTCCGCATCCCCAATTGCAACCTTGAAGATGACAAGAGCTTGAAGAAGAAAGGGAGAGGAACCTTCGACCACAGAGTGGAGGCGAACCACAACATCTCTGCTGTCAAATGGTTTGACAACAGGGCCGTCACACTTGTGTCATCCTTTGCTGGAACGGAACCTGTGCAGAAGATTCAACGCTGGGACAAAGCCAACAAGACCTACATTGAAGTTGGAAGGCCGTACATTGTGGGTAACTCCAGTCAGTACATGGGAGGTGTTGATTTGCTGGACTCGTTCACTGCAAAATACAAGTTCCGCATCAAATCCCGCCACTGGTACCTGTACATCTTCTGGCACACCATCACACTTGCTGTGGTCAACGCCTTGCTCCTCTACAAGCGCGACTGCCAAGCTCTCAAGGAGAAACCTGAGCTTAACCTGCGAAGGTTCCAAAGAGAGGATGACCTTCAGGCAATGGCAGCCCAGTCACAGGCAGCCCGTTCACTGGCAAGAGACCATCCTCGGCTCAGACCAGCACTAGGTTTGGGTATCGAGTATCGAGTATCGATTGGAACCGGGACTAACTTTCCGATTCTCCCGGAATTGTTCAAAACTTTAAATTTCGATTCCTAGTTTCGATACCCAGTCCGCCGACCGGAAAAAAAGAATAAGTCCGCCGACCGAAAGAAGAAGCCGCTGAACACCAACGAAGAAGCGCCCACCGCCGGAAGTGTTAGCATAGCCGAGCCTATGTAGCCGAGCGAGTCAGTCAAGCATGGATAGCGGGCGTCGGCGGTCGAAAGTGTGGCTTTATTTTACTAAAAAAAATGAAATAACGGCGAAATGTAACACGTGCGACAGGACTGTTTCGTGCTTAGGAGGGTGCACGTCGAACATGATGAAGCACCTCCGAGTTCATGGAGTACAAATAAATGCATGTCCCGTCTTCGACGCGCTGCGCCGACCGTCCTCCTCTGCCTCTTCCTCTGGTTCCGACGCCCAGCCTGGCACTTCGGTGACTGCACTGCAGTCCGAATCCGGTTAGTAAAACAATATACATGCAATAAATAATGTGTTTTGCGCCAACGTTGAGGCAGCTAACAAATTAGCCCGCATATTTTTTCATAGACAATTTACAACCTGCTAGCCAGGCTCCGCGATGTGCTCACCGTATTCCGTTCACCGTAGCGGCAATGGGGAAGATGTCGGTGCCACAGACGGAAGAGTGCCACAGAAATGTCACTGCACACATAGTCAAAAGACTGCATCCCTTTTCAGAGGTGGAATCTCCAACATTTAGGTTAGTTAAGCAATAACGTTAGAGCTAAGCTAATTGATACTGGGCTAAACAGTAACAGCAACATTACATGTTTGTTTATGTTTGCAGGGATATGGTGAAAACTCTCAACCCAAAATACATACCACCTTCCAGGGACTACCTGTCAAACACATTGATCCCGTTATGGTACAAGAAGAATCGGAACCGAGAATCGAAACAAAGAATCGGAATCGGAATCGTTCGAATTCAAACGATACCCAACCTTAAACAG
The DNA here is from genome assembly GCF_033978785.1 of Entelurus aequoreus. NCBI lineage: Eukaryota > Metazoa > Chordata > Actinopteri > Syngnathiformes > Syngnathidae > Entelurus > Entelurus aequoreus. Next base: position 13,861,960 of record NC_084755.1, read on the forward strand.
CACACTATACAAGAAATCGTGTGGACACCTGCCACTGGATGGACGCCACGATCAGATTGGGCATTTACCCAAGAAGACAACGAGAGGCCGCTGCAGGCATTGCCCTACTGGGTACACCAACACGCAATGCCACAAGTGTGAAGTGCGTCTCTGCTTCTCGGACAGCAAGAACTGTTTCCTGGACTTTCACTGCGAGTGAACATAGTCAGCACATGCATGCTGGTTGCCAGAAGAACAATGCAGAACTTGATCACACCAACAGTGTTGTACACATGACACATTACCAAAATCATACGCAAAGCCAACTTGTATATACAGCATAGACCACCCTAGAAGTTCCGGAAAATGTGTGTTTTTCATTGATTCAAATAAAATTGACTGTTCATAAAAATGAGTAATGTTGTTATTATAATTATTATTTTACAGTGTTCTGAGTCAAGGTGATGAGCAATAAGCATTCAAATGAACCCTTAGTTCAGGGGTCACCAACGCGGTGCCCGCGGGCACCAGGTAGCCCGTAAGGACCAGATGAGTAGCCCGCTGGCCTGTTCTAAAAATAGCTCAAATAGCAGCACTTACCAGTGAGCTGCCTCTATTTTTTAAATTGTATTTATTTACTAGCAAGCTGGTCTCGCTTTGCTCGACATTTTTAATTCTAAGAGAGACAAAACTCAAATAGAATTTGAAAATCCCAGAAAATATTTTAAAGACTTGGTCTTCACTGACAAAGAAACAGATAACAGATTTGGTGTCCAGTTCAAAGTGTGACATGATTTATTTAAAAATTTGAGAGTTGACTTTTGTATTTTACATGAGTTATTATTTGTACAAACATGGTGCAAAGTCATTCATTATTTGTTAAAAAATGTCAGTGGCTAGCTAGTTAAAATGGGATATTGTGATTTCCCAAGACTGTCTTAGAAGTGATCATTTGAAAATGTTCAATTTGAAAAATGTGCATAAAGTGTTGCATATTGATATTTATCTGTTTCTATATATATTTATTGTGAGAAATCATTAAGATGATCAGTGTTTCCACAAAGATAAATATAATTAATTATTAATAATAACATAGAGTTAAAGGTAAATTGAGCAAATTGGCTATTTCTGGCAATTTATTTAAGTGTGTATCAAACTGGTAGCCCTTTGCATTAATCAGTACCCAAGAAGTAGCTCTTGGTTTCAAAAAGGTTGGTGACCCCTGCCTTAGTTGTTTGACTGAAGTGAAAATATGTGGAACATGTTGTTCAGAAAATGAATGCAAATGACTTGTGGAAAATTTTGCTACCCTTTTCACCCAACGTTGTATCGTTACAACGGTTCCATAAAACCTTATCAAAATATGAAAAATTTGCCAACACTTCATTTTAATTCCCAAATGCCCCCTACAACACCATCTGACAGGTTGAATATTTTTTTTATTCATGTATTTCTATGTCCGGGTCTTACAGGGTTAAAATACAAATCCGTGATCCACAATAGAAAAAGGAGAAAGTGTGGAATCAAATGAGCCCTTTTACCTAAGTTACGGTCAGAGCGAAAAAAGATACGTCCTGCACTGCACTCTAGTCCTTCACTCTCACGTTCCTCATACACGAATCTTTCATCCTCGCTCAAATTAATGGGGTAATCGTCGCTTTCTCAGTCCGAATCGCTCTCGCTGCTGGTGTAAACAATGGGGAAATGTGAGGAGCCTTTCAACCTGCGACGTCACGCTACTTCCGGTACAGGCAAGGCTTTTTTTTATCAGCTACCAAAAGTTGCGAACTTTATCGTCGATGTTCTCTACTAAATCCTTTCATCAAAAATATGGCAATATCGCGAAATGATCAAGTATGACACATAAAATGGATCTGCTATCCCCGTTTAAATAAAAAAAATTCATTTCAGTAGGCCTTTAACTGCAATAATAAACATATGTTTAATGTACCCTAAGATTTTTTGTTAAAATAAAGCCAATAATGCCATGTTTTGTGGTCCCCTTTATTTAGAAAAGTACCGAAAAGTATCAAAATCATTTTAGTACCTGTACCGGTACATTGGTATGGTTCCCAAAGTAAACGTTGTACAATATTACTTAGTGCTGCCAAATAATATGCTCTTCAACCCGATTCATCACACTATTGAATTTGTATTAATCATGATTAATCACAGGTTATTTATTACTCGCTTGAACAATTGAAATTTACTTAATAAAGACCGCTTTGTTCAAATACAGTTTAGTTCAGTTTATTACGTTGTTGTATGTGATATGCGCCATCTATAAGTGCATAGTTAGTGTGTATGTAAATGTTGGGTAAAGTGCACTATATCACTTATTGGAACTGCACATTGGAGACAGGTGTGGATAAACGCAACTTATTAGCATAAAGCTATAGAAACACAACATGGTGTGTTCCCAGCAGGGTTCATTAAAAGTACTTATAAAACCGGCATCAAGGCTCGATTATGGGGCAACACAATATTGAATACACTCATGTGGGACCTCTGGGACTGATATACCATAAAATGGGACTTTTATAGGAATAATAGTAGCTTGAAAGTGTCCCTTCATATGTAATTCTTTAGATTCCTTATGGCAGCAAACAATAGTGATCATTAGCTGTATCATAAAGAGCATCAACTAATGAGCAGGTTAACCTTTCAACCTGTACATAACACACACACACACACACACACACACACACACACACACACACACACACACACACACACACACACACACACACACACACACACACACACACACACACACACACACACACTAATGATGCAGTTTGGTCTGGGAAGTCAAGCATGACAGCGTTTTTAAAAGGCTTTAAACCAGGGGTGTCAAACTCATTTTAGATCGGGGGCCACATGGAGAAAAATCCACCCCCAAGTGGGCCGGACTGGTGAAATCACGTTCTGCAAGTGTACAAATCATAATGTTGTGTTTTTTTTTTTTTTTTACAAATTACCTGTTGCGGTTAATAGTATATATACTTTATTTGTCGTTATTTGTATTTTCTGAATAAATTATGTGATAATGTTCATCAGTCAACTCATTGGTGTTGATATTCATTCTATCAAGATAAACAAATTATATCAAAATCCAATTACAGGATGGTATTTATGTAGATTGATCATTTTCCTCGACTGATGTGGTTTATTTTGTACATATGTCGCATTATCTACAAAGATAAAAATAATTGCTATTGCGACCTCCAGTGGACACATTTAGAACAGCAGTTTCTTTCGATCAAACATTTCAGATACATTTTTATACTTAGCAAACTCATCCCTAGCGGTGATGGACTTTGTAGAAAATGTAGCTACAGCAATAGAAAAAAAGCAACACACCGTTGGAGTATTTATTGATTTATGTAAAGCTTTTGACACAATCGATCATTCCTTACCTCTGCATAATTTTGAAAACTATGGCATAAGAGGTGTTTCACGACAGTGGTTAAGTAGTTATTCAAGTAATAGATCTCAATATGTGGAAATTAATAAGACTAAATCACAGCCAAGAAGAGTAACCTGTGGGGTTCCACAAGGCTCGGTATTGGGACCCAAGTTATTTATACTCTATTACAGTGGTTCTCAACCTTTTTTCAGTGATGTACCCCCTGTGAATTTTTTTTTAATTCAAGTACCCCCTAATCAGAGCAAAGCATTTTTGGTTGAGAAAAAGAGATAAAGAAGTAAAATACAGCACTATGTCATCAGTTTCTGATTTAGTAAATTGTATAACAGTACAAAATATTGCTCATTTGTAGTGGTCTTTCTTGAACTATTTGGAAAAAGATATATAAAAATAACTAAAAACTTGTTGAAAAATAAACAAGGGATTCAATTATAAATAAAGATTTCTACACATAGAAGTAATCATCAACTTAAAGTGCCCTTTTTGGGGATTGTAATACAGATCCATCTGGATTCATGAACTTAATTATAAACATTTCTTCACAAAAAAAGAAATCTTTAACATCAATATTTATGGAACATGTCCACAAAAAATCTAGCTGTCAACACTGAATATTGCATTGTTGCATTGTAATGAATGGAATAGCCTACTTGATTTGATGTTCAGTTTATGAACTTACATTCATATTTTGTTGAAGTATTATTCAATAAATATATTTATAAAGGATTTTTGAATTGTTGCTATTTTTAGAATATTTAAAAAACATCTCACGTACCCTTTGGCATACCTTCGAGTACCCCCAGGGGTACACGTACCCCCATTTGAGAACCACTGCTCTATTACATGATATTTGTTCAGTATCTAATAAATTGAAATGTATTATGTTTGCAAATGATACAAATGTATATTGTTCAGGAGAAGACTTGAAGGAAGTGTTGAGGACAATAGAGGTTGAGTTGATTCAGCTAAAAAAATGGTTTGATATTAATAAGTTATCATTAAATAATAAGGAAACAAAATTTATGGTGTTTAGTGGTGCAAGGACAAATTGTGAAGCAAAATTAAAATTCAATCTAGTGGAAATTAATAGAGTATATGAAACTGAATTCTTGGGAATAATAATTGATCATAAATTATGTTGGAAACCACATATTGAATATATAAAGGGAAAAATATCCAAATCCATTGCTATTCTTTACAAAGTAAGACACATGCTGAATAAGAAATGTCTGCATATGTTATATTATTCTTTTATTTTTCCATATTTAACATATTGTGTTGAAGTTTGGGGAGATGTTTATAGAACAAACATAGACCCAATAGTTAAACTTCAAAAAAAGGGTCATTAGAATAATACACAAAGCGTGCTGCTTAGAACATACCAATCCATTATTTATAAGTTCTAATGTGTTAAAATTTTCAGATATTGTGTTTTTAAAAACAATGGAAATGATGTTTCCAGTAAAGAACAACAGCCGTCCAGCTTGTATTCTTAAGTTATTTCAATAAAGAGGAGAAAACTATAATTTACGGGGGATATTGATTTTTGAAATAGGTAAAGTAAGAACGAATATAAAATACAAATGTATCTCAGTTTTAGGAGTTAAATGGTGGAACAAGCTCAGTGATGAGCTGAAGACGTAGTTCTTTGTTAAGGTTCAAGAAAACCTTGAAAGGTGAAATAATAGAAAATTATAAAATATAGCAACGATTACTTTCATCCTATTGATTTTTTTTTTTTAAACGATGTTCCAGGCAATCTTATTTTCAGTGGATGTATAGGATAGGCAAATATAAGCTTTGGCTTCAGCCTATTCCTTTTTTGGTCATTCATGTGTAAATGTAAATGATTGTTAAATATGTCTAATCTGTACTGTTAATCTGGTCACACAAAATGGTTAATGGTTGATGGTTGATTATATGACCGAAATAAACTTATTTCATTCATAAACTTATTTCATTCATCTAGCAGGCCGGATAAAACCTGATCCGGCCTGATCCGGCCCGTACGTTTGACACCCCTGCTTTAAACCCACTGAAAGCAAAAAAAAACAACAACCTTAAAGTACCGAATATCAATCAAAACTGAACATTTCTCGGTTTATTTTCTCACTTATGTACAGTATTTGTTATGGCAGCTCTTATATTATCTCATTATGCAGTGCAGGTGTACCTAATCAGGAATCATAAATAAACAGGGTGGTATGATATCATTGGGAACTAAAATAACATTGATTGCGTACACGTGCTAATTACTCATTTGTCACACAGAGAATGGACTGCTGTAAAACATTGATGAGGTCATTCATTGTGATCTCCGGTTAATCAGAGAGGTAAGTTTGCTCTCAGGTTGATTAAGCGGCGACAGGACTGTA
>NC_084755.1:13872743-13972743 GCF_033978785.1 Entelurus aequoreus
TATCTGTATCATGAATATCATGGACCTCGACTTAAACAAGTTGAAAAACTTATTCTGGTGTTACCATTTAGTGGTCATTTGTACGGGATATGTACTTCACTGTGCAATCTACTAATAAAAGTTTCAATCAATCAATCAAAATCCTATTGTAGGAAATGAGACGCAAGGAGAAAATGTCGTTTTTGAAAGATAATCATGTGTGCTTTAACTGTTTGTGTATTGGGCACAGAAGCAAAGACTGCAAAAACCGTCTTCTATGTAAGGTGTGTAATTGGAGGCACTCTGCTATGTTACATACCTACAATAAAGACAAGAAAACAAGTTCGATTCAGGCTAACTCAAGCTCACAGTTGACCGGAGGAGGGGCTGTAGTTTCTGTACAGTACAGTGGTTTAACTGGGGCCGGCAAACAACACTGTACACTTTCTATATGGCTTGTCCAAGTAAAGTCCAAGAGGGTTTTTTACTAATGTATTTTGGATCCTGGACATACAGCCTTGTTTTGTACTCAACATCTCTTGAATAGGCTGAATCTGAAGGGAAGTAAGCTCCTCAGAAAAATGGGACAGAAGCGAGTAGTTGAAAGCAACATGATAACAAACATTGGAAGTGGCTGGATTGGACTCAGACCTCTTTAGACCTACCTAAGATCTTTGCACTAAAGAGCATGCCAGTTTATCAGGGCAATATCCCTCATGATGCAGATCTTCAAAAATTGCCTCACCTGAGACATGGGGACCCGGTTGCTGGTGGAGCGGGGGCGGTCTTCCCGTCCAGCTCTGAGGAGTCTCTTGGCCCCTCGGGGCGGGGCGTCCAGTCTTTCTGCCCACTTGGGTTGTGGTCTCTTGCTGGCTTGGGGGCTGGCTGTCCCCTGCCTCTCCCATGCCTTGTCCTCTGCTGGGCGGCACAGCAGGCCCGGCTCTGGGATTCCTGTCGCAGGCCGGCTTGGCTCCAAGTAAAGTCAGAGAGGGTTTTTTACCAATGAATTTTGGATCCTGGACGTGAAAGGAAGTAAGTTAGGAATACACCTCAGAAAAATGGGACAGAAGCGAGTAGTTGAAAGCAACATGATAACAAACTTGAATGTGGCTGGATTGACTCAGACCTCTTTAGACCTACCTGAGATCTAAAGAGCATGCCAGTTTATCAGGGCAATATCCCTCATGATACAGATTTTCAATAATGGCCACACCTGAGACATGGGGACCCGGTTACTGGTGGAGCGGGGGCGGTCTTCCTGTCCGGCTCTGAGGAGTCTCTGGGCCCCTCGGGGCGGGGCGTCCAGTCTTTCTGCCCACTTGGGTTGTAGTCTCTTGCTGGCTTGGGTGCTGGCTGTCCCCTGCCTCTCCCGTGCCTTGTCCTCTGCTGGGTGGCTGGGATTCCTGTCGCTGGACGGCTTGGCTCCAAGTAAAGTCAGAGAGGGATTTTTACTAATGTATTTTGGATCCTGGCATGAAAGGAAGAAAGTTAGGAATACTCCTCAGAAAAATGGGACAGAAGCGAGTAGTTGAAAGCAACATGATAACAAACTTGGAAGTGGCTGTATCGGACTCAGACCTCTCACGGCAGGCCGGCTCTGGGATTCATGTCGCTGGCTGGCCTGGCTCCAAGTAAAGTCCAAGAGGGTTTTTTACTAATATATTTTGGATCCTGTACGTGAAGGGAAGAAAGTTAGGAATACTCCTCAGAAAAATGGGACAGAAGCGAGTAATTGAAAGCAACATGATAAACTTGGAAGTGGCTGGATTGGACTCAGACCTCTCATGGAAGGCCGGCTTTGGGATTCCTGTCGCTGGCCGGCCTGGCTGCGTAGGGACGGTGGTCCCTTGTTCCCTGGGCACCGCACCTGCTCCTTTGGGTTGGGCTCTCTGGGTGGCTGGGGCCGATATCAAAGGAAATCTTGCCCTCAACCTTGAGCAAGGAGATTATGTGGAACTGCTCGATGTTACTGCTTTATTTTAACAAAAAATCATATGGTACATTAAAAATACATTTCTTATTGCAATCGAAGAACAATTTTGGCCTTAAATAAAATACTGAACATATTAGACAACTTTTTTTTTAGTGGTAAGCAAACAAAGGCTCCTAATTTGACTGCTGATGTATGTAGTGTCATTTTTCATTCTATTATTTTGTCAAAATTATGAAGGACAAGCGGTACACTTAGACTTAGACTTCCTTTTATTGTCATTCCAATTTGAACTTTACAGTACAGATACGAACGGAATGTTGTTGCATTAGCTCGTTTTAGTGCAGGATAAAAGAGCAATAAGGTGCAGATATAAATAAATAGATTACTGTACAGATAAATATATTGCACTTTTGCATATGCATCCACGTTTATGGATGTATGTTAAATTGTCTTTATATTCCAGCGAGTTAATCCGTTTTGGGGGGGAATTGAGGGGATTATTATGATGCGTTCAAGAGTCTTATGGCCTGAGGGAAGAAGCTGTTACAGAACCTCCTGCTACGGAAGCTGCGGAACCTCTTTCTAGAGTCCAGCAGTGAAAACAGTCCTTGGTGGGGGTGGGAGGAGTCTCTGCAGATTTTCTGAGGCCTGGTCAGGCAGCGGCTTTTTGCGATTACCTGGATAGCAGGAAGAGGAGTTATTGTTTACTGTTAATATCTGCTTATTTTGAGTTTTAACATGTTCTATCTACACTTCTGTTAGAATGTAATAATCACTTATTCTTCTGTTGTATGGATACTTTGCATTAGTTTAGGATGATACTACAAATTTGGTTATCGATCCGATACCAAGTAGTTGCAAGATCATACATTGGTTATATTCAAAGTCCTCATGTGTCCAGGAACATATTTCCTGAGTTTAGAAACATAATATAATTTTTTTTAATAAGGAAAAAATATTTTGTGAATATTGATATAGTGATTGTAGTATCGACTAGATACACTCTTGTACTTGGTATCATTACAGTGGATGTCAGGTGTAGATCCACCCATAGCATTTGTTTACATTCAGGAGCACCAGCTTGTTAGCGGTGAGCTATTGCAGTCTCTTACGGTGTGTAGTGAAGCATGTTTAGCTATTCCTCGTCCTGCAGGGATGATACTTGTAAGAAAGGACGATAAGGCGGTGCATGAGCCATGCTTGCTGTAATTATTATGCCTTTAATTTAAATTAAGAAAACACTTGTTGCCTTTTCTTAAGAAGCTTTTGGAAAGATTAATTGCTTTTTAACAGGCTTTTACAGTGTAAGCCATATTAGTTTGTGTGTGTGTGCGTGCGTGTGTGTGTTCATTATTTGGAGGTTAAGTGTCACTGAACTCTGGTAGGAAGTTCCCTATGACCAATTTTCTAAAAGTTTGCAGGGCATGGTGTCATTTTTGAACGTGCCCTACGATCTTTCACGGTGTTTACACTGCCTCTAAATTCTTCAAAGAAATTAGACCAAATCACCACATGCATGCAGCCTTTTCTCAGGCTATTGTATCAAAAAGAAACGTAATTGAATTAGCCTGCGCTGTCTCTCCTGATATAGAGCACGTCACGGGGCCCCGGAGCACGGCTGACTGCTCGCAGCCAATGACCACAGAGGGAGATGTGAATTGTTTAACTGTGCACGGTTAATAAGTGGACCTAGTCGGGATAATGTCCCGCTACTGAAAATGTAGAGTGACATGAACTAGAAAGTGTGTGTGTGTGTGTGTACGTGTGCGCCGTAATGGGGATATGCGTTCCAAAGCGCATAACCCCGTCTCCCTTCCCCATTGTTACTTCCTTCCGCATTAGGAGACTGGTGGGATTTAAGATTACTGTCTTTCCGACCGAATACTCTTTACCACAAAGATTATTATTTATTTGTCTGTTAAAAAACATATTTCTTGATGTAAAAGCAATGCCCAAGAGGTTAAAGGTCGAACTAACCATATACACTATATTGCCAAAAGTATTTGGCCACCTACCTTGACTCACATATGAACTTGAAGTGCCATCCCATTCCTAACCCATAAGGTTCAGTATGATGTGGGTCCACCTTTTGCAGCTATTACAGCTTCAACTCTTCTGGGAAGGCTGTCCACAAGGTTGCGGAGTTTGTTTATAGGAATTTTCCACCATTCTTGGTGAGGTCACACACTGATGTTGGTCGAGAAGGCCTGGCTCTCAGTCTCCGTTCTAATTCATCCCAAAGGTGTTCTATTGGGTTCCGGTCAGGACTCTGTGCAGGCCAGTCAAGTTCACCCACACCAGACTCTGTCATCCATGTCTTTGTGGACCTTGCTTTGTGCACTGGTGCACAGTCATGTTGGAAGAGGAAAGGGCTCACTCCAAACTGTTCCCACAAGATTGAGAGCATGGAATTGTCCAAAATGTTTTGGTATCCTGGAGCATTCAAAGTTCCTTTCACTGGAACTAAGGGGCCAAGCCCAACTCCTGAAAAACAACCCCACACCATAATTCCTCCTCCACTAAATGTCACACTCGGCACAATGCAGTCCGAAATGTACCGTTCTCCTGGGAACCTCCAAACCCAGACTCGTCGATCAGATTGCCTGATGGAAAAGCGTGATTCATCAGTCCAGAGAAGGCGTCTCCACTGCTCTAGAATCCAGTGGCGACGTGCTTTACACCACTGCGTCCGACGCTTTGCATTGGACTTGGTGATGTATGGCTTAGATGCAGCTGCACGGCCATGTAAACCCATTCCATGAAGCTCTCTGCGTACTGTACGTGGGCTAATTGGAAGGTCACATGAAGTTTGGAGCTCTGTAGCAACTGACTCTCTTTGCACTATGCGCTTCAGCATCCGCTGACCCCTCTCTGTCAGGGGGGGTCGCAGCTTACTGCGGGGTTCGTTCTCCCAGGATGCAGACGGACCACTCCGGACAAGGCGTGCAGGTAGGAACATGATTTAATCATCAAAAAAAATAAGGCGTAGTACCAATAACAGAAAACAAGCAAAAGGGAAGCTAAGGAAAAAAACTTAGAGCAGGAATCATGAGCAAGGAAACACGAAGACAAAACGTAACAGGTTGCATATAGCAAACAATGAAGTCAGGCCGACTGACCGGCAAAGGCAGGATTAAATAGTCCCTCTGATTAGTGCTCGGGAAACAGGTGAGCGTCCCAAGCACCAATCAGAGACAGGTGGAAACAATAAGCTCCCATGGTAACTAAAAACAAACAATGGTGCACAAAAACAGGAACTAAGGGAGTCCAAAACTAACAGAATATAACAACACATGACATTTATATGGTTTCGCAGTTACAAATGGCCCCTTTGAGGACAGTGTTAACTGTGACGTGGCCCGTAATTAAAATTAATTTGACATTCCCGCATTAAATGTTGTTTTATTGTCAAAGCACAAAAAACCTATTGATTTTAAGTATACAGTGGTTTTAGTGTACTATTTTAAGCATTGATTCTAAGCTAATAAGTGATAGCTTGATAGAGATTTAGTACTATAGTCCAGTGTTTTTCAACCTTTTCTGAGCCAAGGCATGTTTTTTTCGTGGAAAAAATCCAGAGGCACACCACCAGCAGAAAATATTTAAAAAATAGCCGATATTGACAATAAAAAGTTGTTCTTGCAATTGTTGGATATGAATTCAAACCATAACCAACATGCATCAATATACGGTGAAGGGTATAATAATGAATAACGTGGACCCCGACTTAAACAAGTTGAAAAACTTATTCGGGTGTTACCATTTAGTGGTCAATTGTACGGAATATGTACTGTACTGTGCAATCTACTAATAAAAGTCTCAATCAATCAATCAAAGCTCTTGTCTCAAAGTAGGTGTACTGTCACGACCTGTCACATCACGCTGTAACTTATTTTGAGTTTTTTGGTGTTTTCCTGTGTGTAGTGTTTTAGTTCTTGTCTTGCGCTCCTATTTTGTTGTTGATTGTCATGTCATGTACGGATGTACTTTGTGGACGCCGTCTGCTGCTCCGCACGTGTAAGTCTTTGCTGTCGTCCAGCATTCTGTTTTTGTTTACTCTGCAGGCAGTTCAGTTTTAGCTTCGTTTTCCATAGCCATCCCTAAGCTTCAATGCCTTTTCTTAGCGGCACTTGCCTTTTGTTTATTTTTGGTTTAAGCATTAGACACCCTTTTACCTGCACGCTGCCTCCCGATGTCGTCTGCATATTGTGATCACGACAAACCATGTTCCCGACATCTACAAAGCAATTAGCTACCTGCTGCCACCTACAGATATGGAAGAGTATTACACGGGTAACCTCAACAACGGCACATTTGCGGATTATAATTACCGGTTTGCAAAAAATATTTGTAACCCAGTTAGGTGAAATTACATAATCTCCCACGGCACACCAGACAATATCTCACGGTACACTAGTGTGCCGCGGCACGGTGGTTGGAAAAACACTGCGATAGTCTGTTTACTGGCTCGTGTGTGAGTTGGTAAATCTTGGGAGTCGATGCAGCAAAAGTTCCAGGGTTATGTTGCTGGAGCAGGTGTCTGAGAAACAGTTATGTGTCTCGAAAAAGACAGAAAAGGAGTATGGTGGTCACGTAATGACTTGAAACACCGTAAACTCTCTCCATTCCTCTGCTGTCCTCTGAAGATAACAGACGCTAACATGATAAATGCTCTTGCCTGACAGCTTTATCGCCCCGTCAAGTGTGCCCCGACTCTAGCAGGTGAGAAGGGAGTGAACGTGGAACTGCATTGTAAGTGCTTGATTGAAATAAACCTTGATGGCTCTGTAACGTCACCTTTTAAAAGTGGCACACACCCATACCGCACTGCCGCTGATGTAAATGTTCACATTTTGCAAGGGGCCTTATAGAAGGTGACACGACGACAGGTGCAGAAACTTCCTAGATTCTTCACGTAGATCAGAACTCACCAACCCCTCACCTTCTGCAAAGTGATCAGAATACCTTAGACTTAGACTTAGACACACTTTATTGATCCACAAGGGAAGTTATTCCACACAGCTCAGTTAAAAAGGATGGAAAGGGTAAGGATGGAAAGGATAATGCAGGTGTAAAGTACACTTAAAATGTACCATAGTAGCAATATAAAATATAACATACAAAGTCGCGATCAAAAGTTTACATACACTTGTAAAGAACATAATGTCATGGCTGTCTTGAGTTTCCAATAATTTCTTATTTTTTTGTGATAGAGTGATTGGAGCACATACTTGTTGGTCACAAAAAACATTCATGAAGTTTGGTTCTTTTATGAATTTATTATGGGTCTACTGAAAATGTGACTAAATCTGATGTGTCAAAAGTATACATACAGCAATGTTAATATTTGGTTACATTTCCCTTAGCAAGTTTCACCATACTTGCCAACCTTGAGACCTCCGAATTCGGGAGATGGGGGGTTTGCTGGTAGCGGGGGTGTATATTGTAGCGTCCCGGAAGAGTTAGTGCTACAAGGGATTCTGGGTATTTGTTCTGTTGTGTTTATGTTGTGTTACGGTGCGGATGTTCTCCCGAAAGGTGTTTGTCATTCTTGTTTGGTGTGGGTTCACAGTGTGGCGCATATTTGTAACAGTGTTAAAGTTGTTTGTACGGACACCCTCAGTGTGACCTGTATGGCTGTTGATCAAGTATGCATTGCATTCACTTATGTATGAGTAAAAGCCGCTTATAATATGTAACTGGGCTGTTTGTATGGTGGTAAAGCGGACGACGTGACGACAGGTTGTAGAGGACGCTAAAGGCAGTGCCTTTAAGGCACGCCCCCGATATTGTTGTCTGGGTGGAAATCGGGAGAATGGTTACCCTGGAAGATTTTCGGGAGGGGCACTGAAATTCGGGAGTCTCCCGGGAAAATCGGGAGGGTTGGCAAGTATGAGTTTCACTGCAATAAGGCACTTTTGGTAGCCATCCACAAGCTTCTGGTTGAATTTTTTTTGACCACTCCTCTTGACAAAATTGGTGCAGTTCAGCTAAATGTGTTGGTTTTCTGACATGGACTTGTTTCTTCAGCATTGTCCACACGTTTGAGTCAGGACTTTGGGAAGGCCATTCTCAAACCTTAATTCTAACCTGATTTAGCCATTCCTTTACCACTTTTGACGTGTGTTTGGGGTCATTGTCCTGTTGGAACACCCAACTGCGCCCAAGACCCAACCTCCGGGCTGATGATTTTAGGTTGTCCTGAAGAATGTGGAGGTCATCCTCCTTTTTCATTGTCCCATTTACTCTCTGTAAAGCACCAGTTCCATTGGCAGCAAAACAAGCCCAGAGCATAATACTACCACCACCATGCTTGACTGTAGGTCTGGTGTTCCTGGGATTGAATACCTCACCTTTTTTTCCTCCAAACATATTGCTGGGTATTGTGGCCAAACAGCTCAATTTTTGTTTCATCTGACATCACATGGACAAAGATAAGACCTTCTGGAGGAAAGTTCTGTGGTCAGATGAAACAAACAAAGAGCTGGCCTCTATAGTGGTGCTCGAGGGGCAGTGAAATGATTACATTTGAATTGGATTAATCACACTTTTGAATTTAGATTAATCATGATTAATCTCAGGCAATGTTCTCTCTAAGGTGCACGCATGTGCAATTGCGCACTGCCCACTCGTCCTCTGCGCACTGCAAATCTATGCTGAGCACAAAATAAAATCCAAACAAAACTCAAAATGAGCAAGTTATTCTGGGCGATTTTGCAATGCAACTTTTTGAGTGACAGGTGACAACAAGCGGCCACAACAGATAAATCAATGTTTGTCAACACTGTTCGATTATTAGGACATCTGTCAAGACGCTTTAAGGAGGACAGGAGGTCCATCGATTACTTTATTTAACAAAAGTGTTTATTGTCGGCCGTAACCACACCAAAAAAACATTGGCAAAAACTACTATCCAGCAAAACTGATCATTGTTTGCTTTACAAACAACGCCTGTATCAACTCTCTGTCATCTGTCATATCAACAGCTGCTCTCTCTCTAAACCGGGACTTTAAAAAAAAATATTGATACTAGCACAATTGTCCTAAACTAAGATATGAATTATTTGGTGTTGGAATTTTTCGAATCGGTTGAAAAATGTTGACGTAGAAACCGTTTGAATTGAGAATCGTTTTTTTGGAATCCCTGGAATTTGGGGAAATCCGGGAATTTGTACAAAAAAAAAAATAGGAACATTGGTTGTTTCCGACTAAGAGGAATGTTTTGAAGAATGAATGGTTGGAATTAGTTGAAAACTGTGGAATGTGAAAACTTTGCAGGAAGAGGTGAAAATAGGACTTTGGAAAACCGGGAATTCCTAGAATTTATTTGAACTTGATGGTCCTTGATTGTCCAAGGTGAGTGAAGTGTGTAGTTGGTAGAACGGTTCGAATCGGTTGATAAATGTGGGAATTGTGCAAGTTCGAAAAATTGCCCATTCATTTTCAACGGGAAAAATGTCCCGGTAAACCAGGAATTCTGGGTAATCTGGGATATTTTTTTAAATGCTTTTACGGAGCTCACGATTCCCGTTCGATCCGAAAGTTTTGACGCTTGAACAGTTCCGATCGGATGAAAACTGTGGGCTGTGGCCTCTGCAAAACTTTTGCGGCGGAATAACAATAATAAATACATGATTATTTTTGGTGTAGAATTGTATGTGTGAAAGCTTAGCCCTTCAAAACATGTTGCTCCTAAAATAATTCCTTCCAAATTTGATCTACCGTATTTTTCGGAGTATAAGTCGCACCGGAGTATAAGTCGCACCTGCCGAAAATGCATTATAAAGAAGGAAAAAAACATATAAGTCACACCGGCCAAACTATGAAAAAAACTGGGACTTAAAGTCCGAAAAATACGGTAACTTGAGTAAAAAAAAATGCCCATCTGTATAGCATGTTTGATATAAACTTAAACCATAACCATAACCAAATGGACAAGTGATTGACGCAGAAGTGTGTGCGCTGAGAGTTGTGTGCCCCGCCCCCACCCCTATCTAGTCGATACTACTATGATTACATTGATATTTTTTATTGTCACAAAATCTTTTTTCCTCTTTTGAAATTCATATTATGTTTATAAACTCATGAGGACTTTGAATATGACCAATGTACGATCCTGTAACGACTTGGTATCCGATTGATACCCAAATCTGTGGTATCATCCAAAATTAATGTAAAGTATCAAACAACAGAAGAATAAGTGATTATTACATTTTACATTTTAACATAAGTGTAGATGTAGTTAAAAGAGAAAGTAACCACATATTAACAGTAAATGAACAAGAGGATTAATAATCAATTTTTACAGTTTGTCCCTCATGATTTTGACTAAATAGAATGAGAAATGACACAATATGTTACTGCATATGTCAGCAGCTAAATTAGGAGTCTTTGTTTGTTTTCTTAGTAATAAAAGACAAGTTGTCTAGTATGTTCACTATTTTATTTAAGGACAAACTTTCAATAAGAAACCTATGTTTAATGTACCCTATAATTTTTTTTTTGTTAAAATAAAGCCAATAGTGACATTTTTTGTGGTCCCCTTTATTTAGAAAAGTACCGGAATACATTTTGGTACCGGTACCAAAATATTGGTATCGGGACAACACTACGTTCTACTATGAACTCTACAACCTTATTCTTGTAACTATTTACTAATAATATCTTGTCCCTATATCATAACACTGCAACATTTTACTACGCTGCATTCTGGTTATGTGACAGTTATATTATGTCACATTACAAGTTTTTTCTCATTACTTTCCGACTTTTTTCTACTGTAAAATTCTGGCTTTATTCTCACTTTCTGAATGAATACTTGCAACAAATTTGGCTTTATCTCATACTGTAGCATTTCCAGTTTTTTCCCCCTCACAACATCACCACTGTATTCGTCACAGCTCATGTCTGGCAACATCATGGGTTTATTATTGTCTATTTAAAAATGTTCTCCAAGCTGTATTTCAACGGTGGCCCTAATACTCTGATGCAAATGCAGCATCAGCATCATGTTGCTCACATCGTCTGGCATGTTTCGCCTTGCCGTCTGTTTTGTGTTGGTGCAACAACTCTGAAAATAGCAAATCTACTGTTGGCAAAAGGAAAACTAGAGCTCGTCATCTTCGCCGAGTGACAGCACCCCGCTGACTCCATGGCAACACAAGGAATTTAAACTCAATCGAGCCCAAGACGAATCGGGCTCTTGATGTTGGCTGCTTTGCAACAAAGGATGGCAGGGAGGGAGGGACATAAAGGACAAAATCAGCAATGGCTTGAGAACTTTTCCTATAAGAATAAGGATAAGGGAAGATTGCAGACATGTTGGGGAATCACAGTACTGACATCTAAAATCCCTACTGGTAGATCAAGCAGCTGCAGTGGCGCTCACAGATGGAATATGAGATGTCTTCATGTCACTGTGCCATTTACCTCCATTATCAAGCAATTCCACCTGGAAACCAAAACACTCATCATACAGTTGTTGTGTCTTTTATTAGATGGCCATAGTTATCCTGTGGGAACTTTGCGCCACATGTTTTAAAATCCTTGCGCAGTATTTTCTACTATTACAGTGTTTCCCAAACATTCATTTATTTGTGGCGGCCCGCCACGAAAGAATTACGTCCGCCACAAATAGATTTTTTTTATTTATTTTTTTATTTATTTTTATTTTTTATTTTTGTCCTGTCCAGCTTCTCAGGCAAATCATATAGTTGATGTAGATGCCCATATAGGCTGTTCAGATTTACTTTACAAAAGAGAAGTGTAGGATACTTCTCTTGTTGCCTTATTTGTATTTGACCACTACTGTTTTCTGTTTATTTGTTACTGACTGTGGCAGGACACCTCTGCCTCTGTTTCACTTTATGTTGCTGGTAAATAATATGGTTGTAGTAGTAGGCTAAAGTTAAATTATTTAGTATGCACTAATTAAAGGGGCAGAGCTTTAAGAGACATTTTAGCTTTTATATTTCATAAGATATATTTTTTGTAAGAACCACAATTAATACATATATTTCAGTGAATAAATTATTGTTCAAATCTGTATATAAATATGTACATAAAGTGTTGTAATGATATTGTAAAATGGATGGATGGATGGACGTTTAAAACAAAACTGTTATTATTAATTAGTAAGTATACATTTTTTGAGCCTTTTTAGAGAAAATTATATCATTGTAATAAATTATGCAAATTACTTGATTATGCCATGGTGACCACGCCCATAGCCACGCCCCCACCGCCACATGTATCTTGGCAGTTTATGGGAAACACTGTATTACATCTACTGCTTATAATGTTGCTACAAAATATTTGAAACACCTGCAAAAAAATACTAAATTGTGTGAATTCTCCAAAGTGTTCTACACCAAAATTCATCTATTTATTCAACTTCTTCTTCTTCTTCTCCAGATTTTGGCACGCTCTACCTTCCACAGTTTTCACCCGATTCAAACCGTTCCAACTTCAAACTGTTCAGCCTGTTCGGGAATCGCGGGTTTTCCCTTGAAAAATTCAAAAAATTCCCAGATTTCCCAGAATTCCAGGTTTTCCGGGACATTTTTCCCATTCAGAATGAATTGGTCATTTTTCAAACTTCCACCATTTCCACATTTTTCCACCGATTAAAACCATTCCACCCTCAACATATTCCACTCATCCTGGACATTCAAACTATCATTTTTCCATTTAAAAAAAAATTCCAGGAATTCCTGTTTTTTTCAAACCCTTTTTTAACCCTTTTTTCTGGCGACTACTCCAACATTTTTTAACCGTTCCACCGTCCAAACATTTCTCTTAATCAGGACAAAAAACAAAGTTGTTTTTCGAACTGGAAAAATTCCCGGTTTTCCCAAAATTCCAGGAATTCCTTAATACCATTTCTCAATAAAAAATGTTACTACTTCAACATTTCAGAAAAATTTCAACACCAACCATTTCAACTCATTCAGACCATTCAAGTTTTTTTTAACATTTTCAGAAAAAATCTTGCTTTTCCTGAAATTCCCACATTTTGGGGAAATTCTCATTGAAACCAATGGGACATTTTTCAAAGTTCCACAACTCCCACATTTTTCATCTGATTCAAACGGTTCCAACTTCAAAATATTCAGCCTGTTTGAGAATTGTGTGCTCTACTTCAACAATTATAAAAAAAAATTCCAGGATTTCTGTTCAACGTCAGCATTGGAGCATTCACACGCTATTCCTTCGGGAATTGCCTCATCTAGTTGATATTAGTGCTGCATTTGATCTCATTATGTTGTCCAGTTGTACATACTAAGTATCCAATTAGTATCGTATGTTTGAGAGGGATAAGCGGTAGAAAATGGATGGATTGATGGATGTTTGAGTTACTTAGACTTAGTCAAACTTTATTGATCCACAAGGGAAATTGTTCCACACAGTAGCTCAGTTTCAAAGGATGGAAAGGGTAAGGGTGGAAAGGAAAATGCAGGTATTAAGGAGACTAAAATGTACCATCGTAGCAATATAAAATATAACATATATGTAATATTTACATATTATGTATACAATATATGATATATACTGATATATTATATTACATTAGATTTTTATAAAATATATACAATATATAACAAATCCCAATTACCATGTACAATATTACAGCAAAAAAATATCTATTGCTGTATGGCGAGTGATTATACAGCTGGATGGAGTGCGGAATGAAGGAGTTCTTGAATCGAACACTGTGGGAACGAAGCTGAAGGAGCCTGTTGGACTATGAGCTCCACTTCAATTGTCTGGTGGAGTGGGTGGGCAGGATTGTCCATGATGGCGAGCAGTTTGTCCAGTGTCCTCCTGTCCCTCACTGACACAAACGCCTCCAACTGCGTGCCAATTAGAGATGCGCGGTTAGCGGGTACACCCGCGGAGTCCGCGGGTAAACCGCGGGTCGGGCGGTTGTATGACGAAAAAAATAGATTTTAAATAGATTCGGGCGGGTGGCGGTTGAACCAATTCAGAAAAAAAAATACATAGTTAAATGTTGTTACCCATGTGAATGATCGAGGGCGAGTTCTTTGTTTCTTTAGGTGGGTTTATTGTAGGCAGTTTTAAAGTTAAAGTTAAAGTTTTCATGAACGTCTACCCAGTGCGGCAGCAACACACAACAACAACCGTCACATTTTTGTCCTACCGTAAAGCAGGTCGTCTGCCGTAAACAGCAATGCTGTGACAGTCTCAAACAGGGCAACACTGCCTGACGGGGTCGTGGTTGGGGGCGTGGTTAAGAGGGGAATATGTTTAAGGTAGAATTCACCAACTCAAGTATTTCATATATATATATATATATATATATATATATATATATATATATATATATATATATATATATATATATATATATATATATATATATATTATACATATAAATAAAAGGAAATACTTGAATTCCAGTGTTCTGAAGGCTTTCCAGTAGATGGCAGTATTGTCCTGTTTAAGAGTGTCACAACATTGCAGTTTACGGCAGACGAACTGCTTTACGGTAGACGAAAACGTGACTGCTGTTGTTGTGTGTTGTTAACCGCGCTGGGAGGACGTTGATGAAACTGCCTAACAATAAACCCACATAAGAAACCAAGAACTCGCCCTCGATCATTCTACAGCGGACGTGAAAACAGACTGTCGCCGCTGTCCCCACTCAGGTCCGCATTGAGCTGGAGGGGGCGTGGCCTCCAGCTCCGGCTGAATACCGGGAGTCTCCCGGTAAAACCGGGAGGGTTGGCAAGTATGCTCTAATGCGTGGCCAAGAGATATTATTGCGTGGCACGCATTGAATGTCTCTGCTGCATTGGATCAGTCTCATTTCTTTAACAGGAATGCCTTGTATCGTCTATATTAGATATATAACAACGGGTGGGTGGTGGGCGGTTGTGGTTTTCATAAAATGTTAGTTCGGGTGGATTGCGGGTGGATGACGACTTTTGTGATGCGGTTGCGGATGAAATAATTGTCTATCCGCGCATCTCTAGTGCCAATAGTTTGGCCTGCTTTCCGGATCAGTTTGTCAAACCGGTCTAAGTCCCTTTTGCTGGTGCTGCTCCCCCAACAAACCACTGCAAAGTACAGGGCACTGGCCAAAACAGACTGAAAAAAGATCTCCAACAGCTTGCTGCATACATTAAAGCACCTAAGCTTCCTCAGGAAAAATAGTCTGCTCATGCCCTTCTTGTAAACAGCTTTGCTGTTGTCCTTCCAGTCCAGTCTGCTGTTCAAGTGGACTACCAGGTTCTAGTACTGCCCCACTAGAGCCACCTCCCGACCCTGGATTTTGGTAAAACGTAACAATTAAGTGTTAGAAGTACAGTGCATACACAAAGACCATAAGTGCTGTGTGAAACAACCATCAGTGCCTAATTATTTGCATAGTGTGCATATCAAAGCTATTTATTTTGCAATGTATTCTATTATCTATCCAGGCCCACCACAGTGAGTCCACGGCAAAAATCGTTTTTGGCTTACCTTTTACACCAGGTGCCCTTCCTGATGCAACCTTGGCCGGGAATCGAACCCAATCCATGCACAATGAAGCAAATGTACGCCATTACAAATACCAGGCATTCCAAATATACACTATATTGCCAAAAGTATTTGGCCACCTGCCTTCACTCACATATAAACTTGAAGTGCCATCCCATTCCTAATTCAATGTTCAATATGATGTCGGTCCACCTTTTGCAGCTATTCAATCAATCAATCAATCAATCAATCAATGTTTATTTATATAGCCCTAAATCACAAGTGTCTCAAAGGGCTGCTATTACAGCTTCAACTCTTCTGGGAAGGCTGTCCACAAGGTTACGGAGTGTGTTTATAGGAATTTTCCACCATTCTTCCAAAAGCGCATTGGTGAGGTCACACACTGATGTTGGTCGAGAAGGCCTGGCTCTCAGTCTCCGTTCTAATTCATCCCAAAGGTGTTCTATCGGGTTCAGGTCAGGACTCTGTGCAGGCCAGTCAAGTTCATCCACACCAGACTCTGTCATCCATGTCTTTATGGACCTTGCTTTGTGCACTGGTGCACAGTCATGTTGGAAGAGGAAGGGGCCCGCTCCAAACTGTTCCCACAAAGTTGGGAGCATGGAATTGTCCAAAATGTTTTGGTATCCTGGAGCATTCAAAGTCCCTTTCACTGGAACTAAGGGGCCCCCACACCATAATTCCTCCTCCACCAAATTTCACACTCGGCACAATGCAGTCCGAAATGGCAACATCCAAACCCAGACTCGTCCATCAGATTGCCAGATGGAAAAGCGTGATTCATCACTCCAGAGAAGGCGTCTCCACTGCTCTAGAGTCCAGTGGCGACGTGCTTTACACCACTGCATCCGACGCTTTGCATTGGACTTGGTGATGTACGGCTTAGATGCAGCTGCTCAGCCATGGAAACCCATTCCATGAAGCTCTCTGCGTACTGTACGTGGGCTAATTGGAAGGTCACATGAAGTTTGGAGCTCTGTAGCAACTGACTGTGCAGAAAGTCTTTGCACTATGCGCTTCAGCATCCGCTGACCCTCTCTGCCAGTTTACGTGGCCTACCACTTGGTGGCTGAGTTGCTGTTGTTCCCAAACTCTTCCATTTTTTTTTTTTATAATAAAGCCGACAGTTGACTTTGGAATATTTAGGAGCGAGGAAATTTAAGGCTGGATTTGTTGCAAAGGTGGCATCCTGTGACAGTTCCACGCTGGAAATCACTGAAAGCGACCCATTTTTTCACAAATGTTTGTAGAAACAGTCTCCATGCCGAAGTGCTTGATTTTATACACCTGTGGCCGCAGGGCCGGCCCGTGGCATAGGCCGTATAGGCAAATGCTAAGGGCGCCGTCCACCAGGGGCGCCACGCCAGTGCCACAAATGTTGGAGAAAAAAAAAAAAAAAAAGTTGGTACTATATTTCTAAATACAAAAAATAATCCCACGTTAATTAAAATGCAAAGTAAAGCCTATTTAATAGAAATATTATTTGTTACAACATTACGCCCAAACCCCCCCCCCCACCCCACCCTACCCCAACCCACCCCACCCCCCACCCCCCGCCCCCCCACACACTGCGCCCCCTCCCTTCCCGTATCATGACCTATTTTGGACGTCACCACATCAAAAAATCAACACAAGATGTCAAAACGGCCAAAACTGTCAGGTGCCCTTTGGAAGAAAAAAGAGAAAAGAAGAGGAGAAGAAACGAGAAAAAGACAGAGGTAGCAGGTAGGTAACGTTAGCCTACATGAAATAATTTGTCTGTTACAGAATGTGATAGTAACCTGTCTTTTTAGCATTAAGCTAATTTTACATGATTCGGCAATTGCTAATCACTAAATAGCTAGTTCTGTTTTAACGTCGGGTTAATATTGTGGCGGGGGCTAAATTGTTATGGAAAATAATAATGTAACGTTAGGTAATTACAGTACTCCCACCTTACATTCCTCAGGGACATTTGTATTAGATCTTTTAAGCAGGTGTTTTTTGTTTACATTGTATATTGCCTTCTGGTTAGCTAATGTTTGCCCTGCAGGTAATAGTCACTTTTCCACCCCTTTATATATTAGGTATACTAGTTGTTAAAGTGCACATCATTAATGTTAATTAAGCAATATCACATGAGAGGGAATGCTGTTTTTTAATTTGAGCACTGCTGTGATTCGGTTAAAGATAATCGTAACATAACATTCTCATATAATATGTTATTTTGCTTTCTTTAAGTAAAAAAAAAGGTCAAAGACAAAGCTATTCGGTTTCTTGTGAGTATATACACTTCACTGCCGATGTGGGGGGGCGCCACCTAAAATCTTGCCTAGGGCGCCAGATTGGTTAGGGCCAGGCCTGTGTGATTAGGACACCTGATTCTCATCATTTAGATGGGTGGCCAAATACTTTTGGCAATGTAGTGTATTTTGATTATTTGTTTTTCTCATCGGGAGTGAACACTGTGACTGCGAGTCAATTTTGATCACAGAAACTCAACCCGCAGAAATTGAACGCCCACAAAGAAGTCACTTCAAAAACAGGAATGAAAGACAAACGGCGACATGAAGCCGCGCGAGCGTCGCCTGGGCCCAGACGCGGGGATTAAGGTTGGAGCACATTGGAAATAAGCGCCAGACGTCAGAAATACTGGAGATAAGGGACGCGTGTTTATACGGATGGGAGATAAACAGAATGGGGTTAGAAAGGCCGTCTTGGGAAATTTCCTTCTCATGTCTGCCTTTTTTTGTTTTTTTCTCTTCCTCACTCCCAGGAGCAGCAGTTTAACCAAGCAATTAATTGCGAAATCAGATTGAATCCCTGAAAGACTGGAAATTAGGTTTGAGTGTTTTCTTTAATGTGCTGTGTTTTTTTTGGTGTAATATTCACTCTTTAACCAAACGTTATCTTCTTCATCCTGGTCCACAATTTCTTAATGAAGCAGCATTACACCCTGGGCTTGAACGTCCCACGGCAACACTTTTAAAAATACCCTTATCTATGACGCTCATTATGCCCACATAGATAGAACTGTCCGCTTCTGGGCCTGACTGTACGCAGCTCAGACAGGACCGCACACTCCAGATTAGCAGCTAAACTAAAAAGGGGCCGAAAGGATCCATCTTCATGGTTGTGGTGCAGACAGACGACAGACCACGCCATAGACAATCCCACCTATAATCCCACTGGGGGGTCCCTCATGCCCCTCCACTCCTCTGAGTCCAAATGGTAGGATTATGTAGGTGACATTGGTCCATATAGAGCAGGGGGGGGCTCTACACACCTCATTAGGGAGAAAGCAGGATAAGGACGGGCAAATCTCTGTTCATGTCTGAGATGGGCGAGGTCACAGGCAGTTGATTTTACAATGGCCACAACATTAGGTACGCAGAGCAATCAAATTAATAATACAATATTATAATTTTGGTTGACAGTGTCTGAGAGGGACAGTATTCATTGACGTTGGTAAGGTTTATTATGACTACAGTTTAGGTAAAACATTTATAAAATTATTATTATTAAAAATTATATTTATTTATTTTATTTATTTATAAAATGTACAGTATAATATACAGTTGTGGTCAAAAGTTTACATACACTTGTAAAGAACATAATGTCATGCACTGCAAAAACTGCAATCTAAGTAAGATTAAATATCTCAAATAAGGGTGATATTTGCTTATTTTCTGTCTGATAAGATCATTCTTCTCACTAAGCAGATTTTATGTTAGAGTGTTTTACTTGTTTTAAGTGTTTTGGTCCTAAATGATCTCAGTAAGATATTACAGCTTGTAGCTGAGATTGTATGACCTATATTGAGTAAAACATGCTTGAAACGAGAATATCAACTGATGCAAAGCTGTGTCATCAACACTCACAAGTAGGGATGGGCGATACCACACTTTTAGGATTCGATACGATACCGATACTTTTTCTTGCATTTTCATTGATGCCGATACCGATACCGATACCATTAATTTCTTATTGGCAATTTTTGTCAGTCAAAAATATTATTACTATTGTTATTATTTAAGACAAATCACAAGACAAATACAGACCATTTATACCACATTTATTATGGTCAATATATAATAAAAGTAAAATTAAAATAAATAACATAAATATGAAAAATAAATTAAATATAAACAAAAATATACACATTTTCACTTTTCTTATTTCTCAAAAATAAAGTCTTGGTAGAAAAAGCTTAAAAAAACAATTATTCATAACAATGTTATGTTTCAAACCTCTTTGTGGAAGTAAACTTATAACACTTCTCTGAAGCAAAGTCAATAATTTCCTTATCACAATAAACTAGAATTTCCTTGTCCTATAAACCTGCATACGAAAGACAGTTCCCTGAGAAAATGAACTTGGAAAAATGATCTACAAAAATGTCTGACACCATCACACCTTTAGTGTACTCGAGATATGTCGTCACACGTCACACTTTACTGAAGTCTCAGATTGCTGTTCAGGAAAAGTAACAACGCTGTCGGCTGGCTGTGTGTGTGTTGCACGGTGACGATGCTCATTCGCTGTCTCCTGAGACGTGACTGGGCCAGCTCTATACTCTGCCAGGTACAGGGGTGTCCCAGCACATAGTAAGTTAAGTAAGTAATCAAAAACATCTGAAAGTGATGCTTGCACCCCCCACACGCCGTTTTTTGGTTTATATCGATACTTTTTTCAGAAAAGTGATGCCAAATGAGTAGCGTGTGAGTATCGATATATCGATACCACAGGATCGATACGCACATCCCTACTCACAAGTATAAAACTACTTTTTTAAAGTACCGTATTTTTCGGACTATAAGTCGCAGTTTTTTTCATAGTTTGGCCGGGGGTGCGACTTATACTCAGGAGCGACTTATGTGTGAAATTATTAACACATTACCGTAAAATATCAAATAATATTATTTAGCTCATTCACGTAAGAGACTAGACGTATAAGATTTCATGGGATTTAGCGATTAGGAGTGACATATTGTTTGGTAAACGTATAGCATGTTCTATATGTTATAGTTATTTGAATGACTCTTACCATAATATGTTACGTTAACATACCAGGCACGTTCTCAGTTGGTTATTTATGCCTCATATAACGTACACTTATTCAGCCTGTTCACTATTCTTTATTTATTTTAAATTGCCTTTCAAATGTCTATTCTTGGTGTTGGGTTTTATCAAATAAATTTCCCCCAAAAATACGATTTAGTGCGACTTATATATGTTTTTTTCCTTCTTTATTATGCATTTTCGGCAGGTGCGACTTATACTCCTGTGCGACTTATAGTCCGAAAAATACAGTAATAATTTCTTACTTCAAGCATGAAAAAAAAAAATCATGATGCCGAGCGCATATCATTATGTCAAGATAATGGCACTAGCATTTACTTAATTTAAGAATAATTTCCAACATATTGAGCAAAAAGGTCTCTTTTTTTTCTACCAAGAAAAGTGCATTTGTTATTAGTGAGAATATACTTATTTTACGGTATTTTTGGGTTCATTGAGGTTAGCTAATTTTACTTGTTTTGGAAAGTCTTGACCAGCCGAATTTTCTTGTTATATTGGCAGATAATTTTGCTTAGTTCAAATAAAATACCCCTAATTTTATTTTTATTTTTTTTCTGGTTTTTGACACTGACTTTTTGCAGTGTACAACTCTTATTTGTTTGTGTTATAGTGATTGGAGCACGTACTTGTTGGTCACAAAAATACATTCAGGAAGTTTGGTTGTTTTATGAATTTATTATGGGTCTACTGAAAATGTGACCAAATCTGCTGGGTCAAAAGTATACATACAGCAATGTTAATATTTGGTTACATGTCCCTTGGCAAGTTTCACTGCAATAAGGCGCTTTTGGTAGCCATCCACAAGCTTCTGGCAAGCTTCTGGTTGAACTTTCCTTCAGAAGGTTTTATCTTTGTCCATGTGATGTCAGATGAAACACAAATTGAGCTGTTTGGCCACAATACCCAGGACTTTGGGAAGGCCATTCTAAAACCTTAATTTTAGCCCGATTTAGCCATTCCTTTACCACTTTTGACGTGTGTTTGGGGTCATTGTCCTCTTGGAACACCCAACTGCGCCCAAGACCCAACCTCCGGGCTGATGATTTGAAGTTGTCCTGAAGAATTTGGAGGTAATCCTCCTTTTTCATTGTCCCATTTACTCTCTGTAAAGCACCAGTTCCATTGGCAGCAAAACAAGCCCAGAGCATAATACTACCACCACCATGCTTGACAGTAGGATGGTGTTCCTGGGATTAAAGGCCTCACATTTTCTCCTCCAAACATATTGCTGGGTGTTGTGGCCAAACAGCTCAATTTTTCTTTCATCTGACATCACATGGACAAAGATAAGACTTTCTGGAGGAAAGTTCTTTGGTCGAATGAAAGAAACTTGGTTTACACTTACGGTATTGAGAGGAGAAAAGATTGGAGGCACACAATGTATTTACATCTAAGGTGTCCACAAATTAAGCATTAATCCGAGATGACAAATATGGACTTATTCGCGTATCGCTAAGTAACGTAGTTGATTGACATAACGAGTGCAGTGCTGCTGTGATCCTGACGCTAATGGGAAAAATGATACGTTTGTTTGAAGTTCCTGCTACAAATATTAGTCTCATCTACAATTCATGTCTGCAGTTGTTTTTATGCTATCAGATTCATATTTTGCCTCATTATGTAGCTCTAGATATCCCTGTTGTTCAGCAATGTTGGCTAGCGGTATCAAGATTTAGTATATGCTGTTGTGCCTACGAATTATCCAGTTTATTAATACTATTAGGGTATCTTCTTGATGCTGACAAGTATCACCACAGACACTATAATGTGGTCATCTGTGTCGAATAAAGCACTTGGCTTTCCTGCACAATAACAACTAATCTTTTAGTTTCTGTTATGAAAATCGACAACAAAAATACGGTGGATTGTACCAACAATCACAATATCTTTACTAGGACTTAACATGACGTTAGTTTATTTGCCCAACCAGGTCTCCGTAGTTATATTTAGGCATAGCAACCACCAAACGACACAAACTATTCTCCTTTTTTCACCTTTAGTTCTGCTATCAATGACTACTAATACAACCCGATTGCATCACAGAAAGTTTCTCAAACGAGTCAAATGTTCAAACAAACATTTTACAAAGTGATCACTGCAGACACGAGCATGGTCCGATTGTATTCCACAAGATGATGAAAATTACATTTTTAAGAGCCAATTCCTTCCACGCATTTTCGTTTTTTTCTTGACTTTATTACCTTTACGAGCCACTTATTTTGAGACTATGTGAAAGCTATTTCCTATCCCTCTATTTGAACGGACACACAAACTGTCACTTGTTCTAATGCTATGCTCAAGCTGCTTGACCATCGTATGAATCAAGCCGTGAAGACGAAAAACGGATATGACGTCATATGCAACCCTTCTATTCTCACAAGGCTTTTTCCAAGCAGTGTAAAAAAATATCAATTCTATAAACTTGAAAATAAATATTACTAAGTTTACTGCCACAGGAACACACGTTCACAAAAGTTTCACTTTATTTTTGAAAACGTCATAAACATTTAAACATATCCTGTTGTTTATGTGTTAGAGATAGGAATGTTTCGATCAAAATTGTATGCTGCCGGTTCCGATACGGATCATCCATGAGTGAAATCGGCCGATACTGATTACATGTACTAACCGTATTTTTTTTTAATGTATTTATGCTGAGTGCTATTGACAGTTTAACAATATCAACACAATATTTAAACTAGTTCCTTGTTTGTTTTTTATTACATACGATTGTTTGATTAAAACAAAGTAAGTAGTACACATTAATTAAATTAAATAAACTATTATCTACTACTGGTTGCACATTTGTGATATCAGGATACTACGTGTTGTGTGCAGAGAAAAACAACATATAGCAGCAGTCACCAGCGTGGGCTTTCTTTAGCATATCGGAAGAAGACATTTCAGTCATAATTTGCAAAATATTCGGCAGAAATTAAACAGGGAGAGTTAAAGCCGATCTTCAGCACAATACAATCTGTTAAGTCACCTTAATATTCACCATCTTGACGATTTATAGAAGCAGTACGAAGCTGCCCGTGCTGATAAGCTGAGACCTAGCGTTAATAGAGGCGACCACAGCAATAAAGCCAGAGGACTGATAAGAAAGCATTAAAGAGGAGGCAACAGTTTGAAAGAAAAATATCTTAAGGCAAAACATTTCACAACAAATTGAGTATTTGTTTGTTTTTAACTTCATGATTCATCTGGAGGCACAGGCTTTGGTTAGGTAATTTTTTATAATTTCTTGGTGGAAATAATACACCCTGTTTTCTTTATGTTCTGCAAATGAATGTTGTCTTTCTAAGGGGCGAGCACTTATTGCCTATTCTATTACTTTATTACTGTTAGGGAAAAATATAATTGTATTTAATGTATGTGAGACAGGCCCGTTGTTTGGCTACTTTTAAGACCCTTCTTAAAACCCATTTTTATTCACTGGCGTTTAAAGGCCTACTCAAACCCACTACTACCGACCACGCAGTCTGATAGTTTATATATCAATGATGAAATCTTAACATTGCAACACATGCCAATACGGCCGGGTTAGATTACTAAAGTGCGATTTTAAATTTCGCGCAAAATATCCTGCTGAAATTGTCTCGGTATGCACGTGACGTCACGGATTGTAGAGGACATTTTGGGACAGCATTGTGGCCAGCTATTAAGTCGTCTGTTTTCATCGCAAAATTCCACAGTATTCTGGACATCTGTGTTGGTGAATCTTTTGCAATTTGTTCAATGAACAATGGAGACAGCAAAGAAGAAAGCTGTAGGTGGGAAGCGGTGTATTAGCGGCCGGCTGCAGCAACACAAACACGTAGCCGATGTTTCATTGTTTACATTCCCGAAAGATGACAGTCAAGCTTTACCATTGGCTTGTGGAGAACTGGGACAACAGAGACTCTTACCAGGAAGACTTTGAGTTGGATACGCAGACGCGGTACCGTGACGTGAGCTGCGGCTTCCAAACATTTGATCACTTGCCCGTACATGCGTGCCGCTATGTGCATGTCACGTACGTAACTTTGGGGACTTTGGGGAAATATATGTGCTGTATGAACTTTGGGGAGGTGAACAGTACTTTGGGCTTTGGGATTGAGTGTGTTGTGCGGGTGTTAGATTTGTATTGGCGGGTTATATGGACGGGAGGGAGGAGGTGTTTGTTATGCGGGATTCATTTGTGGCATATTAAATTTAAGCCTGGTTGTGTTGTGGCTAATAGAGTATATATATGTCTTGTGTCTATTTACTGTTTTAGTCATTCCCAGCTGAATATCAGGTCCCACCCGCCTCTCACAGCATCTTCCCTATCTGAATCGCTTCCACTGCCCTCTAGTCCTTCACTCTCACTTTCCTCATCCACAAATCTTTCATCCTCGCTCAAATTAATGGGGAAATCGTCGCTTTCTCGGTCTGAATCACTCTCACTGCTGGTGGCCATGATTGTAAACAATGTGCAGATGTGAGGAGCTCCACAACCTGTGACGTCACGCTACTTCCGGTACAGGCAAGGCTTTTTTTTATCAGCGACAAAAAGTTGCGAACTTTATCGTCGATGTTCTCTACTAAATCCTTTCAGCAAAAATATGGCAATATCGCGAAATGATCAAGTATGACACATAGAATGGACCTGCTATCCCCGTTTAAATAAGAAAATCGCATTTCAGTAGGCCTTTAACCTAGCATGAGACTTTAAACTGTTTTTAACTTTCTTAACTGTTTTTAACTTTTTAACTGCTTTTTTTCTAACAAATTGTTTTAGGGTAATTTGTATTTGCTTTTTCAATGTGTATTTTACTTCTGTTTTAAATGTTATTTTTTAGTCTGTCCTTTGCCTCTATTTCTTTGTGGTGTACAGCCCGTTGTTCTTCAACTGTGGTTGTTTTTAAAGGGCTTTATAAATAAAGTTGGTATGGTATGGTATTATTGACAATCAACAATAGATCTGACGCTACTTCCTAGGGTGCTGCAATGGAAAATGTTATTGGCTTAGTTCTAGTGGCCTAATTTATATATGTTGAGTTGAACACATTGCATTTTTTCAATTTATGAAATTATATTCAGAATGTTTGAGTTGGCAATAATAGAAAAGTTGAAATATCAATAAATTCCAACCTTTTTTTTTTGCTCTACAAAATGATTATCTCCATAACTTTTTTCCTTTCTTTTCTCCCTTCATTTAATGTATTTATCATTGTTATAAAGGTCAATTATTAATGGAGCTCATTATACTGTGTGTTTCGAATAATTTTACCTGGTGACGAGTGAGTAGGTCCTACAAACTATCCATTGTTCAGTACTGTTTGACACAACATGTTGTTTTCCTCTGGTCAGACTGATATACAGTAATCATTACACCACCATACCTCCGAGATTTGGGGGTGAGAGCGTGGGCGGTTTTGGCCTAATGGATAGTCCAAAGTGGTACCAAGCTGGCGGGCGACAGGAACAAATAGTGCTGGGAGACCACAGGATGAGCATTACAGACACAAATGTGTGTACTGGTTAGATGGCACCTCTCCTCGGGGAATCTCCGGTTACAACCCTGGTGCTGATGCAAGTTCCAGGCGGCACAACATCACTTCCATGCAGAACAGGTTTCATCGAAAGATGAGACATTTGGGTATTGGAGAACACCAATGATAGATCTTAAAGGCCTACTGAAAGCCACTACTACCGACCACGCAGTCTGATAGTTTATATATCAATGATGAAATCTTACCATTGCAACACATGCCAATACGGCCGGGTTAACTTATAAAGTGCGAATTTAAATTTCCCGGGAAACTTCCGGTTGAAAACGTCTAGATATGATGACGTTTGCGCGTGACGTCAATGGTTGAAGCGGAAGTATTGGGACACATTGTATCCCAATACAAACAGCTCTGTTTTCATCGCAAAATTCAACAGTATTCTGGACATCTGTGTTGGTGAATCTTTTGCAATTTGTTTAATGAACAATGGAGACTGCAAAGAAGAAAGCTGTAGGTGGGATCGGTGTATTAGCGGATGGCTGCAGCAACACAACGAGGAGGACTTTGAGTTGGATAGCAGACGCGCGCTATCCGACGCTAGCCGCCGACCGCATCGATGTTTGGGTGAAGTCCTTCGTTGCGCCGTCGATCGCTGGAACGCAGGTAAACACGGGTGTTGATGAGCAGATGAGGGCTGGCGTAGGTGGATAGGTAATGTTTTTAGCATAGCTCTGTGAGGTCCCGTAGTTAAGTTAGCTTCAATGGCGTCGTTAGCAACAGCATTGTTAAGCTTCGCCAGGCTGGAAAGCATTAACCGTGTGGTTACATGTCCATGGTTTAATAGTATTGTTGATCTTCTGTCTATCCTTCCAGTCAGGGGCTTATTTATTTTGTTTCTATCTGCAGTTAAGCCCGATGCTATCACGTTAGCTCCGTAGCTAATGTGCTTCACCGATGTATTGTCGTAGAGATAAAGGTCACTGTGAATGTCCATTTCGCGTTCTTGACTCTCATTTTCAAGAGGATATAGTATCCGAGGTAGTTTAAAATACAAATCCGTGATCCACAATAGAAAAAGGAGAAAGTGTGGAATCCAATGAGCCCTAGTACCTAAGTTACGGTCAGAGCGAAAAAAGATCCGTCCTGCACTGCACTCTAGTCCTTCAGTCTCACGTTCCTCATCCACGAATCTTTCATCCTCGCTCAAATTAATGGGGTAATCGTCGCTTTCTCGGTCCGAATCGCTCTCGCTGCTGGTGTAAACAATGGGGTATTGTGAGGAGTTCTTCAACCTGCGTTATCACGCTACTTCCGGTACAGGCAAGGCTTTTTTTATCAGCGACCAAAAGTTGCGAACTTTATCGTCGATGTTCTCTACTAAATCCTTTCAGCAAAAATATGGCAATATCGCGAAATGATCAAGTATGACACATAGAATGGATCTGCTATCCCTGTTTAAATAAAAAAAATTCATTTCAGTAGGCCTTTAAAAGGGCCTACATGATTTATTTTTATTTTTTTGGAGGACGACATTTTGCATTGGTTTATTTTGAGAAATTGTAGATTTGATCCGACAAGTCCGGAGGTGTGTCAGCGTTACTAAACAAATAAGCGATTTTTTTTTAAAAAGACAACCGTCATCGTCTTCATCTTCGAGCTCTAAATTCTCTGCCACGTTTTATTTGAAGTGAGCTAAAATTAAATTGGTTTCACACAGTGCTAAGTAGCCCCCTTTTTAGGAAGAGGATTTGCGATGGCTCTGTCAGCACATATATGTCAACTCAGATTAATACTTGCCCTTCCCTATCGGATTAGGATTAAGCACCGGGACAAAGCAGAAAAAAAGATTAAGGGAGAAGACAATTGTTTTATTAACCAGTGAGACAAAGTTTACCTAAGAAATGTTCTTTCTCTTTTTTTCTTCTTTTCTTGTAGGTGATGGAGTGTTCCGTCATCATTTAAGGATGCATCTGCCACTCTGTTTACACGGGAGCGTGTGTAAAGATGCCTACAGAAAAGGTACAATATATAAAAATGTTTGACCTGGGAAAATGTGCAGGGATGATGAAGCAGATACACCCTCTGAATTGTTCCAAAATACTGTACCTCACGAGCTGGCATGTCCAAGGTGTGAATATTTAGTGGTATATACAGTGTTGGGACTAACGCGTAAAAAAGTAACGTGTTACTGTAACGCCGTTACTTTCGGCAGTAAATAGTAATCTAACGCGTAATTTTTTTTATTCAGTAACTCAGTTACCGTTACTACATGATGCGTTACTGCGTTATTTTACGTTATTTTTTAACTAGTATCGGCTAGAAACTGAGAAGATCTGAGTGTGTTTTATTGGAGCGCTGCAGAAGAGGCGACGGAGAAGAGGCATGTGTGTGTGTGTGGGAGGGGGCGTATCTGTGTTTACTAACAAGACGTCATGGCGAAGCCCGAAGCCGAGTTTCTTAACATGGAGATATTCTCACTACTTTTCTTTTGTCGACCACAAAGAAAAGAACATTTTGGTTAAATGTAAGTTGTGTCTTGGATCAAAGATTCTATCCTAGCAATTAAAATCTGCTGAAACAGCTACAAAAGCAACATGCTTCGACGAAGCTAGTAAAAAGGCACTGCTAGCCAGGACAACATTGATAGAGCCATTGCAGCACTGAAGGTACACACACTCTGTCAATTCTCTTATAAACTCTTTCATTCTAGACTTTGAGTGTTTGATAATCACATCACTCTAAATGTATAGACTATAAAGTTCACCAACATAAAGAGGGATCCTAGTGGGCCAGGCCAATCTTTCCTTATCTCTAAACTAAAACTGGGGAAATGTGTAGAGTGTTCTGGGCTTCAGACATGATGTTATTTCAGAATTCCTTGAGAGAGAAAAAAACGCCTGGTTAGGCTTTGCGTATGTAGTGTGTGCCTTCCTTGGTTTACAGCTATGTTGTTATTATGCTGTTTGTTACTTATGTATGTTATGTTGCAGCTATTTAAAATAGCGTTGTCAATTTGTTCTGGCCTGAAACAAATTGGCCCTTTGAAACATATCTTTGTCTTTGTGTGTTGTATGTAGACCACATTGCTTAGCAGAGTTCAGTGATGCAAATGCATGTCAAGTTGATCAACAGATTGTATTATTCTCCAGTGCAATAATAGTACTGGAATGAAGGCTAAAAGCGCATTAAAGGGGGCCTTTAAAAAAAAAAATATATATATATATATATATATATATATATATATATATATATATATATATATATATATATATATATATGAGTAACTAAACAGTTACTTTTCACGGTAACGCATTACTTTTTGGTGTAAGTAACTGAGTTAGTAACTGAGTTACTTTTGAAATGAAGTAACTAGTATCTGTAACTAGTTACTGGTTTTCAGTAACTAACCCAACACTGGTTATATACCACTGCCTTAAACCTCTTGGGCATGGAATTCACAATGATGACCATCACTGGTGGAATGGGGCGGTATAGCTCGGTTGGTAGAGTGGCCGTGCCAGCAACTTGAGGGTTCAAGGTTCGATCCCCGCTTCCGCCATCCTAGTCACTGCCGTTGTGTCCTTGGGCAAGACACTTTACCCACCTGCTCCCAGTGCCACCCACACTGGTTTAAATGTAACATAGATGTTGGGTTTCACTATGGAAAAGCGCTTTGAGTCACTAGAGAAAAGCGCTATATAAATATAATTGACTTCACTTCACAACTGGTAGATGGAAGACACTTTACACTCGTTAACCTTCCTTCTGCTAGGTACTAAATTGGGGGTATAGTTCTGGGAGAAACATACTTGGCCACTCCGTCACCTTCTCCTTCCTCGGAAAGGCACTTGTCGTCTTGGAGGTGTTTTGGGTAGAGATGTCCGATAATGGCTTTTTTGCCGATATCCGATATTCCGATGTTGTCCAACTCGTATATTGTAGCGTCCCGGAAGAGTTAGTGCTGCAAGGGGTTCTGGGTATTTGTTCTGTTGTGTTTATGTTGTGTTACGGTGCGGATGTTCTCCCGAAATGTGTTTGTCATTCTTGTTTGGCATGGGTTCACAGTGTGGCGCATATTTTTAACAGTGTTAAAGTTGTTTATACGGCCACCCTCAGTGTGACCTGTATGGCTGTTGACCAAGTAGGCCTTGCATTCACTTGTGTGCGTGAAAAGCCGTAGATATTATGTGACTGGGCCGGCACGCAAAGGCAGTGCCTTTAAGGTTTATTGGCGCTCTGTACTTCTCCCTACGTCCGTGTACCACTCCGTACAGCGGCGTTTTAAAAAGTCATGAATTTTACTTTTTGAAACCGATACCGATAATTTTGAAACCGATACCGATAATTTCCGATATTACATTTTAAAGCATTTATCGGCCGAAACGGACATCCCTAGTTTTGGGTTAACATTGGAAAATGTTTCCCCTTTTAAGAGTAACAATTGTTTTGTTATGAAATTATTATGGTGTGAAAGTCTAGAAGACCATTACTGTACTGACGAACTGAATATAAAAAAATATTTACATGAAAAACAAAAAGTCCTCTTACCTCAAGTTTCACTGTCATACTCCAAAGAAGACTATGCATTCTGTAAATTTGAAAACGAGCGCATGGGTGGCGAGATATAATGAGCTTGACAACCCTGTTCTCGCCAGAAGAAAATGAATAAATGTACTCACCTGTGTGATATCAGGTAATCAAGGTAATCCTCCTTTTTCATTGTCCCATTTACTCTCTGTAAAGCACCAGTTCTATTGGCAGCAAAACAGGCCCTGAGCATAATACTACCACCACCATGTTTGACGGTAGGAATGGTGTTCCTGGGATTAAAGGCCTCACATTTCCTCCTCCAAACATATTGCTGGGTATTGTGGCCAAACAGTTACATTTTTGTTTCATATGACCACATAACTTTCCTCCAGAAGGTCTTATCTTTGTCCATGTGACGTCAGATGAAAAACATGTTTTTAAAAGTTACCAAGAACAACAATGAAAATCTTATTATTCAATGTTGTGTGTTAATTTGCTCTAACTATTTTTTTATGTATTAATTAAATGTAATGCAAGCATTGGGGCGGTATAGCTCGGTTGGTAGAGCGGCCGTGTCAGCAACTTGAGGGTTCCAGGTTCTGCCATCCTAGTCACTGCCGTTGTGTCCTTGGGCAAGACGCTTTACCCACCTGCTCCCGGTGCCACCCACACTGGTTTAAATGTAACTTAGATATTGTGTTTCACTATGTAAAGCGCTTTGAGTCACTAGAGATCAGCGCTATATAAACATAATTCACTTCATTTATTACTCAGTGGCCTAGTGGTTAGAGTGTCCGCCCTGGGATCGGTAGGTTGTGAGTTCAAACCCCGGCCGAGTCATACCAAAGACTATAAAAATGGGACCCATTACCTCCCTGCTTGGCACTCAGCATCAAGGGTTGGAATTGGGGGTTAAATCACCGAAAATGATTCCCGGGCGCGGCCACCGCTGCTGCTCACTGCTCCCCACCCCTACCAGGGGGTGAACAAGGGGATGGGTCAAATGCAGAGGACACATTTCACCACACCTAGTGTGTGTGACAATCATCAGTACTTTAACTTAACTCTAGATGCTTGCAATCCCAAATAAGTCACTTTAATTGCTAAATTGTCTTTATGACAGACATGCGACGGGACATAATCCACGTCTGCTCCCTAAAACCACTCTGTGGATTTTTTATTGTCACTTTATTATTAAGCTGCTCTTGATTCCGGTTTTCTGTGGATGGCTGTGCAGTGTGCAATCTCTGGCTGACTGCCAGGTGTCTATTTTTCGTGTGTACTCCTCTCCCAACCTTCAAACAAATGCAAGCCTCACTTACAAGCGCCCGGAGGGATGTACGTACAACAATTCCCCTGTCGAGAGCCTGGCAATTACACGGGCCTCCTCTAAGGGCTGTAGCTGCAGCGGGAGCCTCTTCCTGACAGAGTAGACTGCTTTCCTTGCCACCTGGGAGACCGGCTTCATCAACTCTGGCAGCCTCGGGTAAATGAGGGCGTTTTGGCTGAGGTGTTAAATAAGGGTTGTGAAATAAATGTTGCACATGAATAAAGTGGGGTGGTTAATAACTCACTTTCAACGTGACCTTGGTCTCACGTAACTTTTACATCGTGCGATCTGTCACGACAAAGACACGACTTTTACAGTATACAGTCAAAAGTTGACATACACTTGTAAAGAACATAATGTCATGGCATGTCTTGAGTTTCCAATCATTTCTACAACTCTTGTTTTTTTGTGATAGAGTGATTGGAGCACATACTTGTTGGTCACAAAAAACATTCATGAAGTTTGGTTCTTTTATGAATTTATTATGGGTCTACTGAAAATGTGAGCAAATCTGCTGGGTCAAAAGTATACATACAGCAATGTTAATATTTGGTTACATGTCCCTTGGCAAGTTTCACTGCAATAAGGCACTTTTGGTAGCCATCCACAAGCTTCTGGTTGAACTTTCCTCCAGAAGGTCTTATCTTTGTCCATGTGATGTCAAATGAAACAAAAATGGAGCTGTTTGGCCACAATACCCAGCAATATGTTTGGAGGAGAAAAGGTGAGGCCTTTAATCCCAGGAACACCAAGCCTACCGTCAAGCATGGTGGTGGTAGTATTATGCTCTCGGGCTGTTTTGCTGCCAATGGAACTGGTGCTTGAGAGTAAATGGGACAATGAAAAAGGAGGATTACCTACAAATTCTTCAGGACAACCTAAAATCATCAGCCCGGAGGTTGGGTTTGGGCGCAGTTGGGTTTTCCAACAGGACAATGACCCCAAACACACGTCAAAAGTGGTAAAGGAATGGCTAAATCAGGCTAGAATTAAGGTTTTAGAATGGCCTTCTCAAAGTCCTGACTTGTGGACAATGCTGAAGAAACAAGTCCATGTCAGAAAACCAACACATTTAGCTGAACTGCACCAATTGTGTCAAGAGGAGTGGTCAACAATTCAACCAGAAGCTTGTGGATGGCTACCAAAAGCGCCTTATTGCAGTGAAACTTGCCAAGGGACATGTAACCAAACATTAACATTGCTGTATGTATACATTTGACCCAGCAGATTTGGTCACGTTTTCAGTAGACCCATAATAAATTCATAAATGAACCAAACTTCATGAATAATTTCCACAACTCTTATTTTTTTGTGATAGAGTGATTGGAGCACATACTTGTTGGTCACAAAAAAAAACATTCATGAAGTTTGGTTCTTTTATGAATTTATTATGGGTCTACTGAAAATGTGAGCAAATCTGCTGGGTCAAAAGTATACATACAGCAATGTTAATATTTGGTAAATTAAACTAAACTAAATTGGTTGGTTTTCTGACATGGACTTGTTTCTTCAGTATTGTCCACATGTTTAAGTCAGGACTTTGAGAAGGCCATTCTAAAACCTTAATTCTAGCCTGATTTAGCCATTCCTTTACCACTTTTGACGTGTGTTTGGGGTCATTGTCCTGTTGGAACACCCAACTGCGCCCAAGACCCAACCTCCGGGCTGATGATTTTAGGTTGTCCTGAAGAATTTGGAGGTAATCCTCCTTTTTCATTGTCCCATTTACTCTCTGTAAAGCACCAGTTCCATTGGCAGCAAAACAGGCCCAGCGCATAATACTACCACCACCATGCTTGACGGTAGGAATGGTGTTACTGGGATTAGAGGCCTCACCTTTTGTCCTCCAAACATATTGCTGGGTATTGTGGCAAAACAGTTAATCATCATCACATCACATGGACAAAGATAAAACCTTCTGGAGGAAAGTTCAACCAGAAGCTTGCCAGCCTTATTGCAGTGAAACTTGCCAAGGGACATGTAAGCAAATATTAACATTGCTGTATGTATACTTTTGACCCAGCAGATTTGCTCACATTTTCAGTAGACCCATAATAAATTCATCAAAGAACCAAACTTCATGAATGTTTTTTCGTGACCAACAAGTATGTGCTCCAATCACTCTATCACAAAAAAAGAAGAGTTGTAGAAATTATTGGAAACTCAAGACAGCCATGACATTATGTTCTTTACAAGTGTATGTAAACTTTGGACCACGACTGTATATCACGCCCTGATGAGGAACCTATTACTGTACTTTTCTATTTGCCAGGGCCGTGGCAACCGATGGCAGCCGGCGCCTGCCATAAACAGCTAAGAGCGCTGCGCTAATTAGCTCGTTAGCTCAGATACCTTCAAGACGGCCAATTACACGCAGCGGTACACATTCGCATTGCAGGGATCTGCAGGTAAAACAGCATGTGGGGGGGATGAGGTTCATCAAGACTAATTTCAAGTTTCACACAGAGGTACTACTTGTAAAACATATTTATTACTTCAATAAAAAAAATAATCACACCATTTAATGGAATACCTCAGTCCAACCTGCTTCATTTTAATATTTCAAGGATGCAAACAGCAACATAGTGTTTCTATAACAGGGAATGGCATTTATTGTTACAATGTTGAATAAAACTGAACCATACATGACACCGAAATCTCCCACTGTAAAGTGTGTCTTTTTTGTTTTCTTCTTGTCAATATACCGTTTAGTTTCTTGTAGTCAGACAAGATTTGGGGACGGCGTGGCGCGGTTGGGAGAGTGGCCGTGCCAGCAAACCTGAGGGTTCCTGGTTCGATCCCCACCTTTTACCAACCTCGTCACGTCCGTTGTGTCCTTGAGCGAGACACTTCACCCTTGCTCCTGATGGGTCGTGGTTAGGGCCTTGCATGAATGGGTGAATGTGGAAATAGTGTCAAAGCGCTTTGAGTACCTTAAAGGTAGAAAACTATACAAGTATAACCCATTTACCATTTATTTACCATGTTGGTACAATAAATGGAATATTTTACCCTGACATGTTTCGACCATTATCCGCAGATCAGAAGGGTCGTCCGGCCACTGTCACTGATCAGCTGTTCTTGAACGGCGGGGGTCAGCAACCCGCGGCTCTTTAGTGCCGCCCTAGTGGCTCCCTGGAGCATTTTTAAAAAAGGATTGAAAATGGAAAAAGATGGGGGGGAAATATTTGTTTTAGTATGTTTTTTGTTTGAGGACTAACATGACACAAACCTTCTCAATTGTTAGAAAGCCCACTGTTTAATATGTCAATCAATCAATCAATGTTTATTTATATAGCCCTAAATCACAAGTGTCTCAAAGGGCTGCACAAGCTTCACTGATGAGTGTTTGGTGAACATCGTTTTGTCCTACTAATTTTGGCGGTTCTTGAACTCCCCATAGACAGTTTGTTTACATGTAAAATCTTCCACTCCTTCTTTGTCTCATTTTGTCAACCAAACTTTTTATGCTGTGCGTGAATGCACAAAGGTGAGCTTTGTTGATGTAATTGACTTGTTGGAGTGCTAATCAGTCATATTTGGTCAGTGCATGACTGGAAGTTAATCAATGCTAACATGCTATTTAGGCTAGCTGTATGTACATATTGCATCATTATGCCTCATTTGTAGGTATATTTGAGCTCATCTAATACCCCTTACTTGTATCCTCTTTGTATATAATTTAGTTTTGCGTGTCTCATGACACATTATCTGTATGTAATATTGGCTGCATTTCAGATGTTTCAGTTATTTGTGTGCCATGCTGTTCCAGACCACAGCAAACATTACCTAGCTTGCCAAATATTGTAATAAATCTATTAGAAGAAGACAGCCTGCCGTTTCCTTTACCTTGGACACACACATCTATACATTTGGCCATTAAAAGCCAGTCATTTCCAGGAGTTATCTCACCTTCTAAGCAGCCTCTGATTTACTAATGGTTTCTAATGTTGTAAAAATGTGTAGAATAAATATGAAATGTCAACATTTCTGTCAACGAAGATTTGCTTCAGTCTGCGACACATAGTCATTTTGATAGTAGGCTATTATAGCTAATATAGACACTTACGTCATGTGTTGCCTTCATAATAAGACTTATATAGGGCTTTTAATTGTTTGCATCTCCAGACAGATTAGTTTTTTGTATTTGTGGTCCAATATGGCTCTTTCAACGTTTTGGGTTGCCGACCCCTGTTACAGGGAAATAAGAAAGGCCCCTAAGGACATCATCAATTGCGACGAGGTAGCATCAATGCGCTCTCATACCCTCCTCCGATCTCCATCAAGCGCCTATGAATACGGCTGATACAGGCGACGCGTCACAATTCTTTGTATCTTTGTAGATGATGCTACATATGTAAAAAATAAACCACATGATGTTATTAGTGCATCAGTCGAGGACAATTATCAAACTACATAACATCCTGTAATTTGATTTTGATATTATTTTTTTATCTTCATAGATTGAAAATTGACACCAATGAGTTGACTGATGAGCATTATCACATAATTTATTCAGAAAATATAAATAACGACAAATAAAGTACATATACTTTTAACCGCAACAGGTAGTTGTAAAGAAAAACAAAAAAAACAACAACATTATTTTTGCACAATTTCCGAATTTGCTTAATCCTATTTTCAAACAAAGAAAACAATCTGAAGTTGTCTTTATTTTTAAGTTATCGTGCCGTGATTTTACCAGTACAGCCCACTTGGGAGTAGATTTGTTTCCATGTTGACAGTTGAAACATGTCAAAGTAAAATAATCCATCCATCTAACCAAAATTCTATGGTCTGACTAGAAGAAATTAAAACGTGTGGGTTTTTTTTCCATATCTTTTCATTATCAGTTGAATTATCATAGGATATCGTGGTCACATCGGGTGTCACTTATACAGAACTATTCATGAAAAAAAACAGCATCTCTTCAAACAGAAAGAGCTTCAAACATGCATCTTTGGAAAACAGGTGGAATCCAACCCCTTAAAATTCTCCCGGACACCAGTTGTCGAAATGTTCTCCGACAAAATTTGCAGAGGACATTTTAAATTACATTGAACTGAATTGGACTTAAAGGTCAGCGATAACCTCGCGAGCATTAATGGATCCGTGTTTTATTGCAGCGCTTCAGCGATCCTGGCTGCGCCCATCCGTCGGGCCTAATTGACGTGATGAGGAGCTATTGCCGCATCGATCAACCTGGCCGAGTGACACCGGATCATCGGAGGCCCGCATCGACCTTACTAAGTGAGTCCAAAGACCGCGGAGGGTCAAGCAAATGTTAAGGGGATATTACTCGTTGGATCTCGTAGTCAGGTTGAGGTGAGGGACGCCGAAGCAGCTTTTAAGAAAGGAAAAGGAAAACAAAAACTAAATTAAAAGAGCTAGCTTAAAATACCCGTATTACATTGTGCTTTGAGGAGAATCTTTATAACCTTAAAGCAGTGGTTCTTAACCTGGGTTCGATCGAACCCTAGGGGTTCGGTGGAGCCTCCGGCGTGGAAGTCAAGACACACCCCGACTCATCGTGTAAATAAAAACTTCTGGTAACACTTTAGTATGGGGAACATATTCACCATTAATTAGTTGCTTATTAACAAATTAGTAACATATTGGCTCTTAATTAGTCATGATTAAGTACTTATTAATGCCTTATTCTGCATGGCCTTATTATACAACCAGTAAGCCATTAACTAAGAGTCTTCCCTCAATAACCTCAGAATTATTGCTTATTAGTAACCCTAACCCTTATATGTCCCCCTAGTGTCCAAATAACTCTAAATTAAGTCTTTGTTACTTAGAATATGTTCCCCATACTAAAGTGTTACCAAACTTCTCCCTATCGACGTATTATGCACACGGCAACAGCAGAAGTCACACCGATTTGCGGGTGTGTAATTTGTTGTGAGTTCATGCACTGTGTTGGTTTTGTTCTGTTAAGAAGGTGATGTTCATGCATGGTTCATTTTGTGCACCAGTAAAAAAAAACATCTAACTTTTAGGTAACACTTTAGTATGGGGAACATATTCTAAGTAAAAAAGACTTAATTTGTTATTTGGACACTAGGGGAACATATTGTAAGTAGAGGTTACCGATAATGGCTTTTTTGCCGATATTCCGATATTTTCCAACTCTTAATTACCGATACCGATATCAACCGATACCGATATATACAGTCGTGGAATTAACACATTATTATGCCTAATTTTGTTGTGATGCCCCGCTGGATGCATTAAACAACGTAACAAGGTTTTCCAAAATAAATCAACTCAAGTTATGGAAAAAAAATGCCAACATGGCACTGCCATATTTATTATTGAAGTCACAAAGTGCATTATTTGTTTTTAACATGCCTCAAAACAGCAGCTTGGAATTTGGGACATGCTCTCCCTGAGAGAGCATGAGGAGGTTGGGGGGGTTGAGGGGGCGGTAGGAGGTAGCGGGGGGTGTATATTGTAGCATCCCGGAAGAGTTAGTGCTGCAAGGGCTTCTGGGTATTTGTTCTGTTGTGTTTATGTTGTGTTACAGTGCGGATGTTCTCCCGAAATGTGTTTGTCATTCTTGTTTGGTGTGGGTTCACAGTGTGGCGCATATTTGTAACAGTGTTAAATTTGTTTACATGGCTACCCTCAGTGTGACCTGTATGGCTGTTGACCAAGTATGCCTTGCATTCACTGATGTGTGTGAAAAGCCATAGATGTTACGTGACTGGGCCTTTAAGGTTTATTGTTTTTGTAAATGGGAATACACAGTACAGGCCAAACATTTGGACACACCTTCTCATTCAATGCGTTTTCTTTATTTTCATGACTATTTATATTGTAGATTGTCACTGAATGCATCAAAACTATGAAAGAACACATGTGGAGTTATGTACTCTTTACAAAAAAAGGTGAAATAACTGAAAACATGAATTATATTGGCTCCAGCACCCACCGCGGCCCTACGTACGTGTACACTGCGGCGTTTTAAAAAGTCCTACATTTTACTTTTTGAAACCGATACCGATAATTTCCGATATTACATTTTAAAGCATTTATCGGCCGATAATATCGGCAGTCTGATATTATCAGATACCTCTAATTGTAAGTAACAAAGACTTAAGAGTTAGGGTTATTGTAGTTTTGTTATGTAAGAACAGACCACATTCAATAAGTGGTATTAAAGGGATAATCATATACAACAACTTCCTTACTTAGTAATAATAAGCAATAATTCTGAGGTTATTGAGGGAAGACTCTTAGGCCATGTCTACACTAAGTCGTTTAACCCCTTAAACAAATAATTATTTAGCCTAAGCCCCGTTTCAGCCACACTAAACCATCGTTTGAGGGTAAGTGCGCCGTGTATTTCTTGAATCTCCAGC
Organism: Entelurus aequoreus; assembly: GCF_033978785.1. Classification (NCBI taxonomy): domain Eukaryota; kingdom Metazoa; phylum Chordata; class Actinopteri; order Syngnathiformes; family Syngnathidae; genus Entelurus; species Entelurus aequoreus. Next base: position 13,911,927 of record NC_084755.1, read on the forward strand.
TCTTAGCTTTGTATGGACTCATAGAACGTTTACAAACTGAGTTCGGAGAGGAAGTGACGCCAGAAAGAACACACCCACACAGGAAGTGACGTCAGAAAGAACACGCCTTAGCCAGCTTCATAATAAAGCGGTTTCGTAGCTCGGAGCTAACCGCTGGAAATATGAAGGCGAGTCAACCAGACATGCCCGTGTTTCTCCTTCTTCTACATGTACAGACGCTTGTGGAAATCACACATGAATACCTTAAGAGAAAGCGATTGCAGCTATTTGGGATACAACACTTCTCAGACGGCTGGAGAACTTTCGAATGCACGAAAAACTTTGTCCATTTGTCGAAGAAGAGACAACGAGAATGCGGGCTCCCGTGGATGTGATAAAAAAGGTAGCGTGTGCTTTGTATTACCTGGCCGTCGAGGGAAAATTAACTACGGAAAACGGCGAATGCTTTTGGACTGGCAAAGCAGACTGTATCAGTTTTTGTCTGCCATGTATGTCGCGGACTCGACGTCTAGGTCCAGAGTATATGAAGTCAACAAAAACGAATGGCCAATGAAGGTGAAGGCAAAAGAGTGAGGAGTGTCCTGACCAGATATTTAGATCCCTAGTTTGATTGTTGTAAAATGTTCTTTATCACATTGTTTAAGTGTCTAATAAAGATTAGATTAATTTATTATGGTTCAGGTGTGATTCACTACAATAGGGCCCCACAGCCCACTGGATTCCAGGTAATTGCAATACCACAACACTGGATATTGTTCAGATAAGTTACATATAAGAACTTGCACACAAAGCAACACTGGAGGTGACTATGACGTGCACATTTTTCGCGCATGCTTATTAGGTCGCGTTGCGCTGGCGGACGGAGGGGGTAGGGGGTCTTAAACGGTGGCATTAGTGTGTGTGGACACGGATAAGGTTAGGTTTGATTTACCCTGGATAAGCCTTAGTTAATGGCTTACTGGTTGTATAATAAGGCCATGCAGAATAATGCATTAATAAGTATTTAATAATGACTGATTAAAAGAGCCAATACGTTACTAATTTGCATGTTAATAAGCAACTAATTAATGGTGAATATGTTCCCCATACTAAAGTGTTACCACATTTTATTTTTCACTAAAGAAGGGTTCGGTGAATGCGCACATGAAACTGGTGGGGTTCGGTACCTCCAACAAGGTTAAGAACCACTGCCTTAAAGTATGAGTCTACTCTAAAGTTACACAGCTTAGTAATCATAGCAATAAATTATTATAAAATAGACTTTTGGACTTTTTACATATCTGGCAAATATACTCTCTACGTCTTCTGCATGATAGTTATATAAAAAAAAAAAAACACACACACAAATAAGGAACTAGCATGAGCCTGCTGCTCTTCCTTTCAGTCCCAGCCAAAGTCATGGCCAATCATCTGGTAAAACTTCCGGTTAAAGGGCTTGTAGAACTCCCGTAGTCTCTGCACCACCTCGGGGTCAATATTAGGATGGGTTCTGCCTTTTGTTTTGCCCAGACAGTGGGGCTTACTGTTCCCCTCTGGCCGCTTTAAGCAAGGAAAGCCCTTTGTTGGGTTAAAGTGGAAATGCTTCTCCGTGACCACCCTCCGGAGCCTGAGAAAGTCTTGAACCCGGGCCACCTCGCCGGCGGGGTCGCTGATAAGTCTCTCGCCGCTCACAAACAGCAGCTGCTCCATAGGGAAGTACTGGAGCCAACGTTCCAGGTGCTTGGCGTACATTCCGATTTGGACGGCGCTCCACGCCGCGTCGATCACACCCGATGTGTTCTTAAAGGTCAGGCTCTCAAAGGACGGGATGTCCGGTTTCTTGGAGCGGGTCTGGGTGTAGTCCGAGATGGCTCGTGTGACGGGGTCCCGGACAACCACTATCAGCTTTGTGTCTTTAGACATGGCATGAATACGGGCTGGGACTTCCTTGGTGATGTAGTAGCTGGGGGTCTTCTCCATGGTCAGCTGGTCCTGGGAGGACTTGGGCATTAGCTCCCTGCAAAGGACATAGATATGATTATCCAGTGGAACCTCGATTTACGAACTTAATCAGATCTTGAACATGGTTCATAAATCGAAAAGTTTGTATAGTGACGCAAATTTCTCCATCATAAACAAGGTAAATATGAATAATGGGTTCGGTAACGACTTGGTATCGGATTGATACACACATTTGTGGTATCATCCAAAACTAATGTAAAGTATCAAGAATAAGTGATTATTACATTTTAACAGAAGTGTAGATAGAACATGTTAAAATAGAGAGTAAGCAGATATTAACAGTAAATAAACAAGTATATTAATAATTCATTTTCTACCACTTGTCCTTAATAATGTTGACAAAATAATAGAATGGAAAATGACACAATATGTTACTGCATATGTCAGCAGACTACAAACCCCGTGTCCATATGAGTTGGGAAATTGTGTTAGATGTAAATATAAACGGAATACAATGATTTGCAAATCATTTTCAACCCATATTCAGTTGAATATGCTACAAAGACAACATATTTGATGTTCAAACTGATAAACTTTTTTTTTTTTGCAAGTAATCATTAACTTTAGAATTTGATGCCAGCAACACGTGACAAAGAAGTTTGGAAAGGGCATGTTCACCAGTGTGTTACATCACCTTTTCTTTTAACAACACTCAATAAACGATTGGGAACTGAGGAAACTAATTGTTGAAGCTTTGAAAGTTTTGAAAGTGGAATTCTTTCCCATTCTTGTTTTATGTAGAGCTTCAGTCGTTCAACAGTCCGCTGTCGTATTTTACGCTTCATAATGCGCCACACATTTTCGATGGGAGACAGGTCTGGACTGCAGGCGGGCCAGGAAAGTACCCGCACTCTTTTTTTTACGAAGCCACGCTGTTGTAACACGTGCTGAATGTGGCTTGGCATTGTCTTGCTGAAAAAGACGGCGCTTAGATGGCAGCATATGTTGTTCCAAAACCTGTATGTACCTTTCAGCATTAATGGTGCCTTCACAGATGTGTAAGTTACCCATATCTTGGGCACTAATACACCCCCATACCATCACAGATGCTGGCTTTTCAACTTTGCGTCGATAACAGTCTGGATGGTTCGCTTCCCCTTTGGTCCGGAGGACACGATGTCGAATATTTCCAAAAACAATTTGAAATGTGGACTCGTCAGACCACAGAACACTTTTCCACTTTGCATCAGTCCATCTTAGATGATCTCGGGCCCAGAGAAGCTGGCGGCGTTTCTGGATGTTGTTGATAAATGGCTTTCGCTTTGCATAGTAGAGCTTTAACTTGCACTTACAGATGTAGCGACCAACTGTATTTAGTGACAGTGGTTTTCTGAAGTGTTCCTGAGCCCATGTGGTGATATCCTTTAGAGATTGATGTCGGTTTTTGATACAGTGCCGTCTGAGGGATCGAAGGTCACGGTCATTCAATGTTGGTTTCTGGCCATGCCGCTTACGTGGAGTGATTTCTCCAGATTCTATGAACCTTTTAATGATATTATGGACCGTAGATGTTGAAATCCCCTAAATTTCTTGCAATTGCACTTTGAGAAACGTTGTTCTGAAACTGTTTGACTATTTGCTCACGCAGTTGTGGACAAAGGGGTGTACCTCGCCCCATCCTTTCTTGTGAAAGACTGAGCATTTTTTGGGAAGCTGTTTTTTTACCCAATCATGGCGCCCACCTGTTCCCAATTAGCCTGCACACCTGTGGGATGTTCCAAATAAGTGTTTGATGAGCATTCCTCAACTTTATCAGTATTTATTGCCACCTTTCCCAACTTCGTTGTCACGTGTTGCTGGCATCAAATTCTAAAGTTGATGATTATTTGCAAAAAAAAAAAATGTTTATCAGTTTGAACATCTAATATGTTGTCTTTGTAGCATATTCAACTGAATATGGGTTGAAAATGATTTGCAAATCATTGTATTCCGTTTATATTTACACTACCGTTCAAAAGTTTGGGGTCACATTGAAATGTCCTTGTTTTTGAAGGAAAAGCACTGTACTTTTCAATGAAGATAACTTTAAACTAGTCTTAACTTTAAAGAAATACACTCTATTCATTGCTAATGTGGTAAATGACTATTCTAGCTGCAAATGTCTGTTTTTTGGTGCAATATCTACATAGGTGTATAGAGGCCCATTTCCAGCAACTATCACTCCAGTGTTCTAATGGTACAATGTGTTTGCTCATTGGCTCAGAAGGCTAATTGATGATTAGAAAACCCTTGTGCAATCATGTTCAAACATCTGAAAACAGTTTAGCTCGTTACAGAAGCTACAAAACTGACCTTCCTTTGAGCAGATTGAGTTTCTGGAGCATCACATTTGTGGGGTCAATTAAACGCTCAAAACGGCCAGAAAAAGAGAACTTTCATCTGAAACTCGACAGTCTATTCTTGTTCTTAGAAATGAAGGCTATTCCACAAAATTGTTTGGGTGACCCCAAACTTTTGAACGGTAGTGTACATCTAACACAATTTCCCAACTCATATGGAAACGGGGTTTGTAAATTAGGAGCCTTTGTTTGCTTACTTACTAATAAAAGACAAGTTGTCTTGTATGTTCACTATTTTATTTAAGGACAAACTTCCAATAAGAAACATATGTTTAGTGTACCCTAAGATTTTGTGTTAAAATAAAGCCAATAATGCAATTTTTTGTGGTCCCCTTTATTTAGAAAAGTACCGAAAAGTATCGAAATCATTTTGTTATCGGGACAACACTAGTACACATTGAGAAAAATTTGAAGGGTATAACCCCAGTGACAACCATTACCTCTAAAAGATATAATGTATTCAAATTCAGAAGTGTCAGGTTCTAACAAGGCAGCCGTCATCAAAACATAAAACGAGCGTATGTGACGAGGACTCCCATTCAGCCATTTGCAATCGCGTGTGAGTCCTGAACAGCCAGCCTAAAGAAAGACATTCATCTCCCGCCGCTGTATTTAATCTACCATGAAGCCTCAATCATCTTCCAGGCCTCACATTGAAATATCCCACACCTTCATTAGCGTACACAAAGGGCGGTTTAGCCCTGAATAGGTGGCATTACTCTCCTTAATGTCACGCCGCGGCACGATAACGCTGCCTTTTCATCTTATATTTGTGTAATTGTGTGCAAAGATTGTTGAGATTTGCGGAAGATTGCTCTTTTTTTGTGAGGATGCATACCTTCGGATCGGTCTAATGCCTTAACAGTGTCTTCTTCTTGACCCTGGATGTCTCTGGTTGAGCATAATGTAGCCTGTTAACTGCAGTCCCGGCTGGGTAATGGCTAAAGTGAGACAAGGGGATTAGGTTTAAGCCAAACACGCTGGAGCATTAGAGCCAGACTGGGTGGCTGGCTTGTCCGTGGTAAAAGAGATATATGGCGACTCCGCTAACTGGAGACCAAAAATGTACAAAAGAACTTGAATTAACACCAGAAGTTAAAAGCATTGACAAACCACGGGCAACCTTTATTCCCTTGCGTTTCTAGCGTTTTTTGAAGGTTTTGCATGCCGATCAGAGTAGAACGTGTTTGCAAGAATCCACCCTGCCAACTATTTGACAGCATAATATTGTAATTACTTTAATCGTTGAAACTTAAATGTTTTCAGAGTCAGCATTTGCTCAACAGAAGAGCGTGTCATTAAACGTGATTACCGTCATTTATAACAATGTGTTGCTACACGCTTCAGCATCCCTCCCTGCAAAACCCAGACTCCTTGATTTGTCACGAATATGTACAGTCGCGATCAAGACTTGAAATGAACATAATGTCATGGCTGTCTTGAGTTTCCAGTAATTTCTACAACTCTTATTTTTTTGTGATAGAGTGATTGGAGCACATACTTGATGGTCACAAAAAACATTCATGAAGTTTGGTTCTTTTATGAATTTATTATGGGTCTACTGAAAATGTGAGCAAATCTGCTGGGTCAAAAGTATACATTACAGCAATGTTAATATTTGGTTCCCTGCAATAAGGTGCTTTTGGTAGCCATCCACAAGCTTCTGGTTGAATTTTTGACCACTCCTCTAGACAAAATTGGTGCAGTTCAGCTAAATTTGTTGGTTTTTCTGACATGGACTTGTTTCTTCAGCATTGTCCACACGTTTAAGTCAGGACTTTGGGAAGGCCACTCTAAAACCTTAATTCTAGCCTGATTTAGCCATTCCTTTACCACTTTTGATGTGTGTTTGGGGTCATTTTCTTGTTGGAACACCCAATTTGCACCCAAGACCCAACCTCCGGGCTGATGATTTTAGGTTGTCCTGAAGAATTTGGAGGTAATCCTCCTTTTTGTTTGATCCGACATAACATGGAAAAAGACATGACCTTCTGGAGGAAAGTTCTGTGGTCAGATGAAACAAAAATGTAAGCTGTTTGGACTAGGGATGTCCCGATCCAGGTTTTTGAACTTCCGATCCGATACCAATGTTGTTTTTGCACTTTCGATCCGATACCGATACTGGCCTTATCCGAGCATGTATTAAAGTTTAAAGTTATTTAGCCTACTTAGTTGTCAGATTCATGTTGAAAAGGGTTTTCTCCTCTCCAGCTTTCCTCCAGACTCTAGCGCCTTGACTTCCAAATGAAATACAAAACTTGCTTTCGTCTGAAAACAGGACTCTGGACCACTCTGCAACTGTCCAGTGCTTCTATCCCATAGGCCTAGTCAGAAGCTTCTAGAGATTTTAGAGCACTACATGCTTCCATCTGCCGAAAAGCTCCACGGAGATGACGACCTCCCTTAGTACTCTTGATAACAACTAGCCAGCTGAATTAGGTGAGTTTGAATAATACACAATGGAGATGTTGACGTGCGGAGTTTCAAACACTTTTCATTTTCTAGCAGGGGACTTTTCAAATGATGCTACATATTAGCAGTAATGCTACTTTTTATAGCAACGCTTTTGCCCCACACTTGACAAATTACGGTTGTCTGTTCGACATATTCCCACTTGAAGCCAAACCACCGCCAGACCCTGCTGTTTTTCTTGGGAATTAATTAATTCTTCCTTCATTATTACCGCTAGCATCACAGCTAACGTTAGCCATGCTGCTACCTCTCTGCTGGGAGAGTGCGTATACGTATGTGACGTATGACGTGACAGTATGTGACGTGTGTAAGAAGGTGCGCTTGCTGTCTGTGAGAAGCAGACACAAGAAGGAGTGGGAAGAGCCTTTCGTGTAATGCCAGCAGCTAAAAGCAACTGCGTGAGGACGTATACTCGATTGTGTTGAAGGTGTGCTGGAAAATGGGGAACGGAAATTAGGGAGCAGCAGAAAAGTGGAATGTATTATTTAAATCGGTGCGTTGGAAAACACGGACCGGAATCTTTTTAAAAACTGGAACTGGATTGGCATTTTCCCATGCCTTGCCGATACGCATCTTTTGGCAAATATCGGCGGCCGATCCGATCCAAATATCGGATCGGGACATCCCTAGTTTGGACACAATTCTCAAAATAATCTTACTCATCTCATCATATGAAATATAACTTACCGTATTTTTCGGACTAATAGTCGCAGTTTTTTTCCTAGTTTGGCCGGGGGTGCGGTGCGACTTATACTCAGGAGCGACTTATGTGTGAAACTATTAACACATTACCGTAAAATATCAAATAATATTATTTAGCTCATTCACGTAAGAGACTAGACGTATAAGATTTCGTGGGATTTAGCGATTAGGAGTGACAGATTGTTTGGTAAACGTATAGCATGTTCTATATGTTATAGTTATTTGAATGACTCTTACCATAATATGTTACGTTAACATACCAAGCACGTTCTCATTTGGTTATTTATGCCTCATATAACGTACACTTATTCAGCCTGTTGTTCACTATTCTTTATTTATTTTAAATTGCCTTATAATGTCTATTCTTGGTATTGGGTTTTATCAAATACATTTCCCCCAAAAATGCGACTTATACTCCGGTGCGACTTACTGTATATATGTTTTTTTTCCTTCTTTATTATGCATTTTCGGCCAGGGCGACTTATACTCCGGAGCGATTTATACTCCAAAAAATATGGTACTTCAACAATTATTATTTATTTATTTATTTTTATTGCGATTACTTATGGAGTATATTGTGAATAAATTGAGAACAGGAAGTGAACAAAAGTTTTAGCAACTGTTATGTAAAATAAAAAGGGTAGGATTAAATAAGCTCTGCTTCTTCCTACTCCTTTTCGAACATGTTGAAAAGAGAAACTGGAATTTGTGATGTATCATGTTGTGTGCTTGCATGTTCGAAATAAACTCAAACTCAAACAATACCCAGCAATATGTTTGGAGGCGAAAAGGTGAGGCCTTTAATCCCAGGAACACCATGTCTACCGTCAAGCATGGTGGTGGTAGTATTATGCTCTGGGCCTGTTTTGCTGCCAATGGAACTGCTGCTTTACAGAGAGTAAATGGGACAATGAAAAAGGAGGATTACCTCCAAATTCTTCAAGACAACCTAAAATCATCAGCCCAAAGGTTTGGGTCTTGGGCGCAGTTGGGTGTTCCAACAGGACAATGACCCCAAACACATGTCAAAAGTGGTAAAGGAATGGCTAAATCAGGCTAGAATTAAGGTTTTAGAGTGGCCTTCCCAAAGTCCTGACTTAAACATGTGGACAATGCTGAAGAAACAAATCCATGTCAGAAAACCAACACATTTAGCTGAACTGCACCAATTTTGTCAAGAGGAGTGGTCAACAATTCAACCAGAAGCTTGTGGATGGCTACCAAAAGCGCCTTATTGCAGTGAAACTTGCCAAGGGACATGTTGTCTTTCATAATGATTGTGAACGATAGGCAAAATAAAATTTAAAAAAGTGCTATTCCCCTTTTAATATAAATGTTAAAATATTTACAACATACTTTAAGTAATTTCCCCCAAAATAATAATGCAAATTAATGTATTTCATATATTTTATACATACCATATTTAGGTGTAAACTAAGGCTGTCAAAGTTAACGCGATAATAACTCGTTAACTATAAGTTCCTTTAACGGCGATCATTTTTTTAGCGCGCGATTAACGTTTTTTACCCTCAGCGAGTTCCGTAGTTTGGGGACATGTGTAATGCCGTCTTCTTCGCTACCACCGAGACAAGGTTTAATACTGCAGGCATGCCTGTCACTGCCCTCTGCAGCCCACTTCATGCAATTACAGTTGACTACACGATATTACCATCGCTATGGAATATTCTTTTATAACCTGTTCTGATAGATAGTCCGCAATTGCAGAATGTTTAACAGGCTGAATATTACATTTTATTAATAGGTAGGTAGAGAAGGTTAAAACATTGTCATGCAGAGATATGAATGCCATTAACTGCACTACTGTGCAGAAGTTTGGGGCAATAATTCCATAAGCACACTATATCCATTCATCACCATGCAGAAGAAAGCAATAAGGTTCATTCATAAGGCAGGATATAGGGATCACACAAATACATTTTTCTTACATTCAAAACTATTGAAATGTAAACATCTCGTGGAACTATAAACAGTACAAATGACATATAAGGCAAAATAAAGTGTAAAGTAAGTCAAGTGGGTAAAAGATTATTGATAATATATGTAATTACCGGTAAATTTATCATTGTATACAATAATAATGATAAGAAAGCTAGTTATTTGATTTATGAATAAGGGGTGGGAATACATATGTTTCACTTCTTCTCACTCCTTTTTGTATATGAAAAAAAACCCTAAACATTATGTATTGTTTTCATTTTATGTGTTTTCATTGTGAAATATTTGTTTCTATTTATGTACCTTACAGTAATGTTATCAGGATTATTTCCTTTTTTCGCATTTTTTTTCTTTTGCTTTGTTTTTAACATGTCCAAAATAAACTGCTACTACTAACTTGTCCAACATGTAAAATACAGAATATCAGAAACATTTCAAATTCATGTAGAAATTCATGCTTTGACAATCAAAGCACGGTCGTTAGAATCCACATTTTATGTTATTAACACGTGAAACGGCTAATGAATCGTTACCACCAAGGATCGAATCAAATCGTGTGGTGCCCAAAGATTCACAGCCCTAATGGACACCCTTACCTCAAGCGGTCTAGACCACTCGACTAAATGGACGGTACTAGCAGAGCAAACGCACCAAAGTTCCTTTCAGCCGAACTAGGGTTGTACGGTATACCGGTTTTAGTATAGTACCGCGATACTAATGAATCATATTCGGTACTATACCGCCTCTGAAAAGTACCTGTCCCCCGCGCCCAGTCGTCGTCACGTCGTGTCATTGCAGGTTTACGAGCAGAGGAGCATGTTCGGCAGCGCACAGTCACGAAGTACTGACAAACAGACAAACATGTTTCACTACACACCGTAGCTCACCGGCGTCAAAATGTAAACATACTTAGTCAACAGCCATACATGTCACGCTAAGGGTGGCCGTATGAGCAATGCTAACACTGTCATAAACATGTGTCATATAGTGAAACCACATAAATAACAATGACAAACACATTTTGGGAGAATATTTGCACCGCAACACAACATAAACACTACAGAACAAATTCCCAGAATTTCCTGCAGCACCAACTCTTCCGGGACGCTACACTATAAGCATCTACACCTAACATCCACTGTAATGACACCAAGTACAAGAGAGTATCTAGTCGATACCACTATGATTACGTCAATATTTTTTGGCATCACCACATCATCTTTTGTTCTTTTTAAAATGTATATTATGTTTATAAACTCAGGAAATATGTCCCTGGACACATGAGGACTTTGAATATGACCAATGTATGATCCTGTAACGACTTGGTATCGGATTGATACCCAAATTTATGGTATCGTCCAAAAACTCATGTAAAGCATCCAAACAAGAGAAGAATTTGTGATTATTACATTTTAACAGAAGTGTAGATAGAACAGGTTAAAATAGAAAGTAAGCAGATATTAACACTATATGAACAAGTAGATTAATAATTCATTTTCTACCACTTGTCCTTAATAATGTTGACAAAATAATACAATGATAAATGACACAATATGTTACTGCATATGTCAACAGCTAAATTAGGAGCCTTTGTTTGTTTACTTACTACTAAAAGACAAGTTGTCTTGTATGTTCACTATTTTATTTAAGGACAAACTTGCAATAATAAACATATGTTTAATGTACCCTAAGATTTGTTGTTAAAATAAAGCCAACAATGCAATTTTTTGTGGTTCCCTTTATTTAGAAAAGTATCGAAAAGTACCGAAAAGTATCGAAATAATCTTAGTACCGTTACCGATACCAGGTTAAAAGAGAAAGAAATCAGATATTAACAGTAAATGAACAAGTAGATTAATAATTCATTTTCTACCACTTGTCGTAAATAATGTTGACAAAATATCAGAATGGAAAATGACACAATATGTTACTGCATATGTCAGCAGACTAAATTAGGAGCCTTTGTTTGTTTACTTACTACTAAAAGACAAGATGTCTAGTATGTTCACTATTTTATTTAAGGACAAACTTGCAATAAGAAACATATGTTTAATGTACCCTAAGATTTTTGGTTAAAATAAAGCCAATAATGCTATTTTTTGTGGTCCCCTTTATTTAGAAAAGTATCGAAAAGTATCGAAATAATCTTAGTACCTGTACCGATACCAGGTTAAAAGAGAAAGAAAGCAGATATTAACAGTAAATGAACAAGTAGATTAATAATTCATTTTCTACCACTTGTCCTTAATAATTTAGACAAAATAATAGAATGGAAAATGACACAATATGTTACTGCATATGTCAGTAGCTAAATTAGGAGCCTTTGTTTGTTTACTTACTACTAAAAGACAAGTTGTCTTGTATGTTCACTATTTTATCTAAGGACAAACTTGCAATAATAAACATATGTTTAATGTACCCTAAGATTTGTTGTTAAAATAAAGCCAACAATGCAATTTTTTGTGGTTCCCTTTATTTAGAAAAGTATCGAAAAGTACCGAAAAGTATCGAAATAATCTTAGTACCGTTACCGATACCAGGTTAAAAGAGAAAGAAATCAGATATTAACAGTAAATGAAAAAGTAGATTAATAATTCATTTTCTACCACTTGTCGTAAATAATGTTGAGAAAGTATCAGAATGGAAAATGACACAATATGTTACTGCATATGTCAGCAGACTAAATTAGGAGCCTTTGTTTGTTTACTTACTACTAAAAGACAAGTTGTCTTGTATGTTCACTATTTTATCTAAGGACAAACTTGCAATAATAAACATATGTTTAATGTACCCTAAGATTTGTTGTTAAAATAAAGCCAACAATGCAATTTTTTGTGGTTCCCTTTATTTAGAAAAGTATCGAAAAGTATCAAAATAATCTTAGTACCTGTACCGATACCAGGTTAAAAGAGAAATAAATCAGATATTAACAGTAAATGAACAAGTAGATTAATAATTAATTTTCTACCACTTGTCGTAAATAATGTTGACAAAATATCAGAATGGAAAATGACACAATATGTTACTGCATAAGTCAGCAGACTAAATTAGGAGCCTTTGTTTGTTTACTTACTACTAAAAGACAAGATGTCTAGTATGTTCACTATTTTATTTAAGGACAAACTTGCAATAAGAAACATATGTTTAATGTACCCTAAGATTTTCGGTTAAAATAAAGCCAATAATGCTATTTTTTGTGGTCCCCTTTATTTAGAAAAGTATCGAAAAGTATCGAAATAATCTTAGTACCTGTACCGATACCAGGTTAAAAGAGAAAGAAAGCAGATATTAACAGTAAATGAACAAGTAGATTAGTAATTCATTTTCTACCACTTTTCCTTAATAATGTTGACAAAATAATAGAATGGAAAATGACACAATATGTTACTGCATATGTCAGCAGACTAAATTAGGAGCCTTTGTTTGTTTACTTACTACTAAAAGACAAGTTGTCTTGTATGTTCACTATTTTATTTAAGGACAAACTTGCAATAAGAAACATATGTTTAATGTACCCTAAGATTTTTGGTTAAAATAAAAGCCAATAATGCCATTTTTGTGGCTCCCTTTATTTAGAAAAGTATCGAAAAGTACCGAAAAGTATCGAAATAATCTTAGTACCGTTACCGATACCAGGTTAAAAGAGAAAGAAAGCAGATATTAACAGTAAATGAACAAGTAGATTAGTAATTCATTTTCTACCACTTTTCCTTAATAATGTTGACAAAATAATAGAATGGAAAATGACACAATATGTTACTGCATATGTCAGCAGCTAAATTAGGAGCCTTTGTTTGTTTACTTACTACTAAAAGACAAGTTGTCTTGTATGTTCACTATTTTATTTAAGGACAAACTTGCAATAAGAAACATATGTTTAATGTACCCTAAGATTTTTGGTTAAAATAAAAGCCAATAATGCCATTTTTGTGGCTCCCTTTATTTAGAAAAGTATCGAAAAGTACCGAAAAGTATCGAAATAATCTTAGTACCGTTACCGATACCAGGTTAAAAGAGAAAGAAATCATATATTAACACTATATGAACAAGTAGATTAATAATTAATTTTCTACCACTTGTCGTAAATAATGTTGACAAAATATCAGAATGGAAAATGACACAATATGTTACTGCATATGTCAGCAGCTAAATTAGGAGCCTTTGTTTGTTTACTTACTAATAAAAGACAAGTTGTCTTGTATGTTCACTATTTTATTTAAGGACAAACTTGCAATAAGAAACATATGTTTAATGTACCCTAAGATTTTCGGTTAAAATAAAGCCAATAATGCTATTTTTTGTGGTCCCCTTTATTTAGAAAAGTATCGAAAAGTATCAAAATAATCTTAGTACCTGTACCGATACCAGGTTAAAAGAGAAAGAAAGCAGATATTAACAGTAAATGAACAAGTAGATTAATAATTCATTTTCTACCACTTGTCCTTAATAATTTAGACAAAATAATAGAATGGAAAATGACACAATATGTTACTGCATATGTCAGCAGCTAAATTAGGAGCCTTTGTTTGTTTACTTACTACTAAAAGACAAGTTGTCTTGTATGTTCACTATTTTATCTAAGGACAAACTTGCAATAAGAAACATATGTTTAATGTACCCTAAGATTTTTTGTTAAAATAAAGCCAATAATGCTATTTTTTGTGGTTCCCTTTATTTAGAAAAGTATCGAAAAGTATCGAAATAATCTTAGTACCTGTACCGATACCAGGTTAAAAGAGAAAGAAAGCAGATATTAACAGTAAATGAACAAGTAGATTAATAATTCATTTTCTACCACTTGTCCTTAAAAATTTAGACAAAATAATAGAATGGAAAATGACACAATATGTTACTGCATATGTCAGCAGACTAAATTAGGAGCCTTTGTTTGTTTACTTACTACTAAAAGACAAGTTGTCTAGTAAGTTCACTATTTTATTTAAGGACAAACTTGCAATAAGAAACATATGTTTAATGTACCCTAAGATTTTTTGTTAAAATAAAGCCAATAATGCTATTTTTTGTGGTTCCCTTTATTTAGAAAAGTATCGAAAAGTATCAAAATAATCTTAGTACCTGTACCGATACCAGGTTAAAAGAGAAATAAATCAGATATTAACAGTAAATGAACAAGTAGATCAATAATTCATTTGCTACCCCTTGTCCTTAATAATTTTGACAAAATATCAGAATGGAAAATGACACAATTAGTACCGTTACCGATACCACTATTTTACCATCCGAACCATGGATGACAAGTGTAAACACCCCCTTACCGTCCTGATGGCCCTACAAGAACTAGGAGATAACGAGACAGGAAAAAGAAGAAGACAGTACCGAGGACGAGATAAAGCAATACTAGGTAGTCACTTCAAACCATTCTAGAAGTGTCTTTGTTGTGTTGGCAACGTGGATGTTTAGTCTAGCACCCAGTCAGGTGTGTCCATTACGGCAGCCCCCACTGCCTTGTTTGCTTTGGACTGCTATCTGCTATAGGTTCAAAGGTAGGAATTTACAACATGGCTTTGTGATGCAGCCCGAGTAATGACTGAAGTGTGTTCACATCTCCAGCTTGACAACCCAGCTCTCCAAAAAAAACCCAAAAAAACCAACCTGCGCGCTATCTTACGTCTTGATGAGTTCTAATCTGACACGTTGCAGCGCTGAGAGCGGTTGACTTGCTGTGGGAATGGCTTGCAAGGAAAGGATGGGAGGTGGTGGTATGTGGCCACTTGGAATAGTCAGAGCAAATTTAGAGTGAGACACGTTCCAGACTCAAATCAAAAAAAGTAGGGGAGGCGATCCATCATATCGCAGCGAACCCATCATCACACGTTACAATCATCTTATGTGACGCTGAACAGCAGCCTGAAGAGAGCTCCATTATTTTTATGCACAACTTAAGTAGCGTGTGTCATAATGGGTTCCTGAACACAGACAGTCTTGCATGAAAACATTATGGCAGAACCAGCAGTGTCACTATTACATATACACCATATTGCCAAAAGTATTTGGCCACCTGCCTTGACTCACATATGAACTTGAAGTGCCATCCCATTCCTAACCCATAGGGTTCAATAAGATGTCGGTCCACCTTTTGCAGCTATTACAGCTTCAACTCTTCTGGGAAGGCTGTCCACAAGGTTGCGGAGTGTGTTTTTAGGAATTTTCCACCATTCTTCCAAAGGCGCTTTGGTGAGGTCACACGCTGATGTTGGTGGAGAAGGCCTGGCTCTCAGTCTCCGTTCTAATTTATCCCAAAGGTGTTCTATCGGGTTCAGGTCAGGACTCTGTGCAGGCCAGTCAAGTTCATCCACACCAGACTCTGTCATCCATGTCTTTATGGACCTTGCTTTGTGCACTGGTGCACAGTCATGTTGGAAGAGGAAGGGGCCCGCTCCAAACTGTTCCCACAAGGTTGGGAGCATGGAATGAACCAAAATGTTTTGGTATCCTGGAGCATTCAAAGTTCCAGTCCTTTCACTGGAACTAAGGGGCCAAGCACAACTCCTGAAAAACAACCCCCGCACCATAATTCCTCCTCCACCAAATGTCACACTCGGCACAATGCAGTCCGAAAAGTACCGTTCTCCTGGCAACCTCCAAACCCAGGCTCGTCCATCAGATTGCCAGCTGGAAAAGCGTGATTCATCACTCCAGAGAAGGCGTCTCCACTGCTCTAGAGTCCAGTGGCGATGTGCTTTACACCAGTGGTCCCCAACCTTTTTGTACTTGCGGACCGGTCAATGCTTGAAAATTTGTCCCACGGACCGGGGGGGGGGGAGAATAGTAAAAAAAAAAAAAATTATTTTTTTTTTTTTTTTTTTTTTGTCATAAAGAAATACAATCATGTGTGCTTACGGACTGCATCCCTGCAGACTGTATTGATTTATAGTGATATATAATGTATATATTGTGTTTTTTATGTTGATTTAATTTAAAAAAATAAAAAATAAATTTAAAAAAATATTTTTTTATTTCTTGTGCGGCCGCGGCCCGGTACCAATCGGTTCACGGACCGGTACCGGGTTGGGGACCACTGCTTTACACCACTGCATCCCACGCTTTGCATTGGACTTGGTGATGTATGGCTTAGATGCAGCTTTTTCGGCCATGGAAACCCATTCCATAAAGCTCCCTGCGTACTGTACGTGGGCTAATTGGAAGGTCGCGTGAAGTTTGGAGCTCTGTAGCAACTGACTGTGCAGAAAGGCTTTGCACTATGCGCTTCAGCATCCGCTGACCCCTCTCTGTCAGTTTACGTGGCCTGCCTCTTGGTGGCTGAGTTGCTGTTGTTCCCAAACTCTTCCATTTTCTTATAGTAAAGCAGACAGTTTACTTTGGATTATTTAGGAGCGAGGACATTTCACGACTGGATTTGTTGCACAGGTGGCATCCTATGACAGTTCCACGCTGGAAATCACTGAGAGCGGCCCATTCTTTCACAAATGTGTGTAGAAACAGTCTCCATGCCTAAGTGCTTGATTGTATACACCTGTGGCCGGGCCAAGTGATTAGGACACCTGATTCTGATCATTTGGCTGGGTGGCCAAATACTTTTGGCAATATAGTGTATATTGCTAGAACAGGGTTCTGTAACCCGCGGCTCTAGAGCTGCATGCAGCTCCTTCATGTCTGCACCCTGGCTCCCTTTGGCTTTGAAACAAAATGCCAATAAATAATGGCTACCGTATTTCCTTGAATTGCCGCCGGGTATATAGTATGCGCCTGCCTAGAATTACCGCCGGGTCAAACTCGTTTCGCAAAATAATTAGCGCATGCTTAGCATTACCGCCGGGTCAGAATTACCGCCGGGTCAAACTCGTTTCGCAAAATATTATTTTTATTAGCGCATGTCTAGAATTACCGCCGGGTCAAACTCGTTTCGCAAAATAATTAGCATATGCCTAGAATTTCTGCCGAGTCAAACTCGTCAAGTCACGAGTGACACTTCACCTGTCATCATTTTCAAAACGGAGGAGGCTGATTTCAATCATTTAAAATCGCATAAAGGGAAGAAGATAAAGAGCTGTTCAGTAGGATTTAAGGTCCAAGCTATTGAATATGCTAAAAAGAACAGTAAGCAGCTATGTTTTATTAATATACCGTAGCTGTGTGTATCAAATATGAGTCATTAAATGACTCCCGCCTCCTGGTGGTAGAGGGCGCTAGTGATCCTTCTTGCGACTACTCGGCTGCAGAAGAAGTGACAACAAGCAGCAACAGTTAGCAGCGATCGTTTATTTTTTCCTCTCGCTTGCACTTTTCACATGGAGGATTACATATCTAAAATAAAACAGTTTTCTAAACTGGACTTTCAATCAAAGCAGGAGGTAATAATTAAAGGAAGATCTCCATCGAGACAGAGAGACTTTTAAAACTGAAGAAAGATAAGGAAGACTTCTATAAACGTTAAAAGTTATCGATGCTTTTGTTCAGAAGGAGCTGCGCATGGACTTCATTTATAAGTAAAGGTAAGACCATAATAACGTTTTTTGAATTAAATGTGCTTTTCATGATGGTATCCTTACATCACACTCAAATTTATAAGAGCAGGCCTAAATTTACCACATGCCTTTGGTAAGCGCCGGAGTGAGAAAAGGTTTTAAAATATTTAGCGCATGCTTACATTTACCGCATGCCTTTGGTAAGCGCCGGAGTGAGAAGAGGTTTTAAATTAATTACCGCCCCGGCGCTAATTCAAGGAAATACGGTGTTTAGTTTAAATTTATTTGATTTTAATGTAACAGTTGTTTTGGAAAATTCAGTGATCTTGTAATATAAAAATAAAACATATGTTGATATTTTGTCGATCGAAAATGTACAACTATATGTCATCTTGTGCTGCCAAGCAATTGTATTGATTTTTAGCGGTCAACCTAATGCACAGATCATAAAAGAAGAAACATTACTGATGAAAGTTAACGCAAATTAATTTGCTTTCACTATTGACGAGGTTGGTTCACTTGCTGAGAATGTGGAGAATGTAGCAAACAACAAAAAATCTAATGTTGAAAGAACTTTTCAGAACAAACACACAATATTTGCGGAAAAAAATACCCAGCTGGAGATGTCAGAAAAAGAGCAGTTTCGGAACTGCTGCCGATAGCTAATAATCAGAGCAAAAATATTTGGTGAGTCGTTTTCTGTTCAGTGTTTGATTTTATTAATGATATAGCATAAGTGTAATGCAACTTTAAGTGGTGTTATTGTCGTTTTAGAGATCAAACAGAGTTCTAAGTGGCTCTAAGTGGGTTTTATTACAGGGCAGCTGTGGCTATGAAAGTAGCTTACCACCACCAGGTGTGAATGAATGATGGGTTCTACATGTAAAGCGACTTTGGGTACTTAGAAAAGCGCTATATAAATCCCAGGTATTATTATTTGGTGGGAAATGGGTTCAAATGGCTCTTTGTTTACAAAAGGTTACCCAAAACGTTGAAAGAGCCATATTGGACCGAAAATACAACAAGCTGCAAAAAATTAAAAGCCTTCTATAAGTGATATAATAAAGTCTGATTGATTGATTGATTTAAACTTTTATCAGTAGATTGTACAGTACAGTACATATTCCGTACAGTTGACCACTAAATGGTAACACCCGAATAAGTTTTTCAACTTGTTTAAGTCGGGGTCCACGTTAATCAATTCATGGTAGTCATGGTAGTCAGCATATGATACAAGTGTCTATATTAGCTATATTTAGCCTACTATCAAAAAGACTGTGTCACAGGCTGACACAAATCTTCGTTGACAGAAATGTTGAAATGTAATATTTATTCTACACATTTTTACAACATTGGAAAACATTAGTAAAACGCAGGCTTCTCAGTAATTTAACTCTTTTAAATGACTGTCTTATAATGGCCAAAGGTATAGATGTGTGTGACCAAGTTAAGGACATGGCGGGCTGTCTTCTTCTAATGGATTTATTACAATCTATGCAAGCTGGGTTACGTTTGCTGTGGTCTGGAACAACATGGCACACAAACAACTATGAGAAATGCAGCCAATATTACATACAGTTAATATGTCATGAGACATGCAAATATAAATTAAATAAACAGAGGACATAAGTAAAGGAAATTAAATGAGCTCAAATATACCTACAAACGAGGCATAATGATGCAATATGTACATACAGCTAGCCTAAATAGCATGTTAGCATCGATTAGCTTGCAGTCATGGATTGACCAAATATGCCTGATAAGCACTCCAGCAAATCAATAAAATCAACAAAGCTCATCTTTTGTGCATTCACGCACAGCATAAAACGTTTGGTGGACAAAATGAGACAACGATGGAGTGGCATGAAACACGTATTTCTGTAATTATATCTGAAAATCAGCCAATATTACATACAGTTAGTATGTCATGAGACATGCAAATCTAAATTAAACACACAGAGGACATGGGAAATTAAATGAGCTCAAATATACCTACAAATGAGGCATAATGATGCAATACGTACATAAAGCTGGCATCGTTTAACTTGCAGTCACGCAGTGACCAAAAGTCAATAACCTCAACGACTTTGTGCATTGACACACAGCATGAAAAGTTTGGTGGACAAAATGAGACAAAGAATGAGTGACATAAAACACGTCTTTCTCTGGCATCTTTGAAGAAAGTTATTACATGTAAACCAGGGGTGTCCAAAGTGCGGCCCGGGGGCCATTGGCAGCCCGCAGCTAATTGTTTACCGGCCCCCACACATTCTGGAAATGATATTGCATAAATAAAAAAAACATTAAAAAAAAGTGTAATGAGGTGAAATCTAACTAGAAAAGTTGCAATGTTGACACAAAGCTGCCAGGCAGGCTGTTTTTTTTTCTTTTGTCTATCTTTATTTTTCTTTTTTTGCCATTGCTCAAAAAAAAAAGGATAATCAATGTTATGATGAATTATTGACCTATTCAAGGCTCCAATTATTTCAAATATTTCACTTTAATATGTTTTATGTGGAAAATATTGCACAAAATATTGTGTGGTTGCCATACAAAAACATCAACATTTTCTTTGACAAAAGAGCATAAAACAAACAAAATAATAGTTCAAACCTAAAATCGACAGATACATCTGAAGTTGATCTCGTAACTTAAGTGTTGAAAGTAAAAAAAAATAACATAAAAATGTATCACTTTATGAGTGGGGCACCTTTTGGATCCCAACTATATTTAATGGGATTTTATTGATCTTTTCACTGTTATTACTCAAAAATAATAATGAATTAAAATCAATGGTGTCCTGCATTATTGATCTTTTTAAGGCTCTAAGTACTTCACATCAAACATTGCTTTCTGAATGTTTTGGGCTGTGGGGGAAATACTGCATATTTCAGTTTTATTATAAAAAAAACTAAGTTGTCTTTGACAGAAAAGGCTTTTTTTTTTTTTTTTTTTAACTTTATACCAACGTGAAGTTGATATACTGTAGAGATTTACTGTAAGCGTTAAATAAAAATAAATAAATACTAATTTGACTTGTTTTTAACATTTTAATGACTTAGACCAGTGGTCCCCAACCTTTTTGTACTTGCGGACCGGTCAATGCTTGAAAATTTGTCCCACGGAACGTATTGGCTCTTATAATAATAATAATAATTATTATTATTATTATTATTATTTTTATTTTTTTTTGTCATAAAGAAATACAATCATGTGTGCTTACGGACTGCATCCCTGCAGACTGTATTGATTTATATTGATATATAATGTATATATTGTGTTTTTTATGTTGATTTAATTAAAAAAAATTTAAAAAACATTTTTTTAATTTTTTTTTTAATTTCTTGTGCGGCCGCGGCCCGGTACCAATCGGTTCACGGACCGGTGGTTGGGGACCACTGACTTAGACCCTGTATGGTCCCCGGGAGCCCTAAAGGTAAAAAAAAAAAAAAAGTACGTATATTTTGTTATGGTTTGAAAATGAAAAATATCAAAATGGCCCACGCATGCTTTAATTTTTCCGTGTTTGGCCCTCATTGGGAAAAGTTTGGACACCCCTGATGTAAACAAACTATGGTGAGTTCAAGGACCGGCAAAATTAGTAGGACAAAACGCCGCTCGCCAAATGCGCTCATTAGAGAATCATGTTTAATATAAACAGTGGGATTTCTAACAATTAGGGAGGTTTGTGTCATGTTGTCCTCCTACAGAAACCATATTAAAACAAAAATATATTTTTCCCCCATCTTTTTCTATTTTTATACATTTTTGAAAAACCTCCAGGGAGCCACTAGGGCGACGCTAAAGAGCCACTTAGAGCCGCAGGTTGCTGACCCCCGTGCTAGAACAACTACCGGCTAACATAGTTTAGTGTTAGAGAGTATTGTAGTGCGTCCTTTTGGCATGATTTGTTTGGACTGGGGTGCCAATGTGCAATCTGTCAGCAAAAAACACTAAATGTACGCTCAAAATATGCTTAAATAGGGGTCAAAACAGAAGTTCACAAGCATAAGTGGCGTGCGATAGGATCGTTTTTCAAGTAAATTAATCAAACCAAAACAGCGAGTGAGTTGTGTTTTTAGGTTTTCACAGCTGAAGCACTAATGATTTCGAAATTTTTTCCATGAGGAGATTAAAGCTGAGTTGTTTGAAAGACAAGCAACACTGGAAGATCACAGCATTGACCTTTTATTTTGACGTGTCCAACTGATGTCTAATCTTCAGTGCAAATTTGGCACTTGAACATTAACCGATTAGGAATAAAGAACTTGTTAGTTTTGTGTCAAAGGCAAGATGTCCTGTTGCAGTGGCAAAATAAAACAACAACATAGAATCCCTGCCTGCTCGCCAAAATAAAACACTGCTCTTCCAACACCTATCACGGATATGTCGCCACATGTTTAACACGAGGGTCAGCAACCCGCTCTTTAGTGCCGCCCTAGTGGCTCCTTGCAGCATTAAAAAAAAAAGATGGGAGAAAAATGTTTTTTTTTGTTTTAGTACGTTTTTTGTTTGAGGACAAACATGACACAAACCTTCCCAATTGTTAGAAAGCCCACTGTTTAATATGTTTGTGTGTGTGCTTCACATGAACATCGTTTTGTCCACCATAGTGTGGACTGTGGCGCAGCAGTTTGTTTACATGTAAAATCTTCCACTCCTTCTTTGTCTCATTTTTGTCCACCAAAAGTTGTATGCTGTGCGTGAATGCACAAAGGTGCGCTTTGTTGATGTTATTGACTTGTTGGAGTGCTAATCAGGCATATTTTGGTCAGTGCATGACTGCAAGCTAATCAATGCTAACATGCTACTTAGTTATGTAATATTGGCTGCATTTCAGATAGTTGTTTCTGTGCCATGTTGTTCCAGACCACAGCAAACATTACCTAACTTGCCAAAGATTGTTATAAATCTATTAAAAGAAGACAGCCTGCCGTTTCCTTTAACTTGAACACACACATGTATACTTTTGGCCATTAAAAGCCAGTCATTTCCAAGAGTTATCTCACCTTCTGAGTTGCCTCTGATTTACTAATGGTTTAGTCATTGTGATAGTAGGCTATTATAGCTAATATAGACACTTACGTCATAAGTTGTCTTCATTATAAGACTTATATACGGCTTTTCATTTTTTGCGGCTCCAGATAGATTTGTTTTTTGTATTCTTGGTCCAATATGGCTCTTTCAACGTTTTGGGTTGCCGACCCCTGGTTTAACATATCCGTATGCTCCTGAGAACCAACAGCCTCATCTGTTTTTACTCTATTTCTTGTATCAGTGTTACAAATAGCCCTGTTCTACACAAGACAAATGTCCACTGTAGAGGACGCTGGCTCTCAGTAAAATATAAGCAGGTGCCTTGTTTGCACTTTACTCAGCATATTGTAGTTTACTGTAGGTTATTTTCTTTGAAAATGCCCGACATGTTCATGCACTAAAATAGTCCGATTTCTTAAATAGTTTGGTTCTAAGTAAGCGTCCTATAACCCATGGAAACACCTTAATTCGGTTTTTGAAAAGTCGAATTAACACAATCCTTTTCAACTTATATTCAATTGGATAGACTGCAAAGACAAGATATTTAATGTTCGAACTGAGAAACTATTTTTTTTTTTTGCAAATAATCATTAACTTAGAATTTAATGGCAGCAACACCAGGGGCGTCACTAGCTTTTAAGGACAGGGGGGGCTTAGCCCCCAGGAGATGCACAGGATGCGAGCGAACGTAGCGCACGAGCACAAAACTTCACAAATGGCTAACAAAGACTTGTAAATAATTCATTGTTATTGATATTATTTCAGTCGGTTTATTTTCAATGTGTGTTCAGTACAACAACAAACATGGGTTTGCACAGTGACATTTTGTTTACAGCATCAACAAGAAACAATTACTTGCATGATCCTTCAAGATACACTGAAACACAATGAAAGTCATGTCATTAGCCTCTATGTTATTCATTCACAACATAGAGGCTAATGCCACCACTTTTGCTCACAATACAATAATTGTTTGTTCCCAAATATTTTGAAGTTGCACAGATTAAATTTTGGGCACATATGTGACTAAAATGGTTGTAAATTCAAGCCCTGGAAATATTACTTGATTACTTGAATTAAAGTAATATCTGGATCGGGATAATTTGGCTTGTATATAATATATTTATATATATATTTTATGGCAAGCCGTTAAGGAAATTAAATAAATATGGAAGTCTGAATAGAAATGAGAAACTTTTATATATACTGTAAATAAGAAAGACTTAGTCTGCTGATCTGAAAAAGAGCCAAAGCTGTCAAAGAGCTGAGGGACCATCTTCAAAGTGCAATGCTGAAACAAATAATGCAAACGATGGCTTTTAACCATTTTTTCTTCTTTTTCTTTTTATGTATTTATTCATTTTACATTTTATATTAAATGTCTTGGTTTTTCCACCCTCTGAAAATCCTATGAAATGTTTAACAAGCTATCCTATAATAATACAACAGCTATTAATGTAACAATACAATAAAACAAATATATTTAATGATGTTTTTTTCATTATTTTAACAATAGGCTAATGTATATTACTGTATATAGATTCTACAAGAAACACAAAACTTAAAAACTAAATTATTTACAATGGCAGACAGAAGGTTCTTGTTCTGCAGTGCTGTGTGCTAATGTGTTTCGTACACCTGCAGGACTGCAAGCAAGGTTGCAGAGAAAATCGGGACTGGATTTTGAGTGATGTGGGCATTTTCTATATGAACAAGTCCAAGGACCGCAAGAAAGGTCGCACAGAAAATGCGGACTGGATTTTGAGTGATGTGGGCATTTTCTATATGAACAAGTGGAATGGATTGGATATCGACGCACTAAAGGGGCTCTCTACCTTACGCTATGAAGTGAGGGGAAACTGAGTGAATAATGACAGGTTATATGATTATGTATTTAAACTCCTATTCGGGCCACTTTATAATGAATATGTCGGCATGTATTTGTAAAAAAAAAAAAATTTTTTTTTTTTTTTTTTTTTTTTTTTTAACACTAAATTATTTAGGGGGGCTTAAGAACATTTTAGGGGGGCTTGAGCCCCCCCTAAAATAGGCCTAACAACGCCAATGAGCAACACATTGCAAAAAAGTTGGCACAGGGGCATTTTTACCACTGTTACATGGCCTTTCCTTTTAACAACACTCAGTAAACGTTTGGGAACTGAGGAGACCAATTTTTGAAGCTTTTCAGGTGGAATTCTTTCCCATTCTTGCTTGATGTACAGCTTAAGTTGTTCAACAGTCCGGGGGTCTCCGTTGTGGTATTTTAGGCTTCATAATGCGCCACACATTTTCAATGGGAGACAGGTCTGGACTACAGGCAGGCCAGTCTAGTACCCGCACTCTTACTATGAAGCCATGCTGTTGCAACACGTGGTTTGGCATTGTCTTGCTGCAATAAGCAGGGGCGTCCATGATAACATTGCTTGAATGGCAACATATGTTGCTTCAAAACCTGTATGTACCTTTCAGCATTAATGGTGCCTTCACAGATGTGTAAGTTACCCATGTCTTGGGTACTAATACACCCCCATACCATCACAGATGCTGGCTTTTCAACTTTGCGCCTAGAACAATCCGGATGGTTCTTTTCGTCTTTGGTCCAGAGGACACGGCGTCCATAGTTTCCAAAAACAATTTGAAATTTGGACTCGTCAGACCACAGAACACTTTTACGCTTTGCATCAGTCCATTTTAGATGAGCTCGGACCCAGCAAAGCCGCCGACGTTTCTGGGTGTTGTTGATAAAAATGGTTTTCGCTTTGCATAGTAGAGTTTTAACTTACACTTACGAATGTAGTTACTGAAATGGTTTTCTGAAGTGTTCCTGAGCCCAACTAATTAACTTTCCGGACAACGGGCAAGATAGTCCAGAAATACCTTTCAGGGCATGAAAGGTATTTTTTTATTTATTTAAGGATTTAAACTTCTTCCATCAATCAACATAGCCTTTTGAATGAACACTGAGACATTTAGAAGTTTTGTTTCCATGATTTTCATCCGAAAATTCCTTCGAACAAACTTTTCCACCGCCTTTCTTTGCATCCGACCCGATACATTCTTGGTAGTAGCGTCATGTCCGTAGCGCAAACCACGATTATTTATTGATGCTGTCTGCTATTTAACATCAGCGTGGCCATTATAGACGTAATATTTGTAATCTGTGCCAATATTAGAGCTGACATCAGTTAAAACAAGTTGTAAGGATCAGCAAATCCTAGTGTGACGTCATAGGTCAACCGGAAAAATAATTTAGTTATCCGCGCTAAATTGAAATAAGCGCCCCTAGTGTACGGGAGGCACATGGCGTATGACCAATAGTCGTATTAGAGTGTGTGCATGGATACTTGGACTTCACACATAAGTGTGAAAATACAAAAAAAATATTTATCTGTATAACTAGAAATCAGACTAATTTAGTGCATGGAAACGTAGTGACAGTGTATTTGAATGGGAGCTGGAAAAAGCAGATCTTACTATTAGTAGGAGAGTATGTGTACTAGGGTTGTACTGGTATACCGGTACTGGTATAGTATCGCGGTACTAATGGTACTATACTCTGTTTGAAAAGTACCGGTTCCCGGGCACAGGGGCGCCGCTAGGGATTTTGGGCCCCATGAAAAGAATCTTTACAGGGCCCCCAACACAGCGGCAACATTATAATTTCATCATCATTAGGGGCCTCTTTGGGCCCCCCTCCATCATGGGCCCCTAGAATCCGTCTCCTTTACCCCCCCTTTTCGGCCCTGCCCGGGCATGACAGCGCGTCGTCGGTTTTACGAGCAGCGGAGCATGTTCGGCAGCGCACAATCACAGAGTACTTACAAGCAGACAAGGTGTGTAGACAGAAAAGGGAGAACGGACGTATTTTGGCCTAAAAACTAAAGATAAAGGTGAAGTTAGCTAGCTAGCGGCGAACATCCATTCGCAGTCGGCAGTGTTTTAGCTACTTCTAAATCACTAATCCTCGCCTCCATGGCGACAAATTAAGTAAATTTCTTCCAAGTATCATCCCTGCAGGACGAGGAATAGCTAAACATGTTTCAGTACACACGAGGAGGATACAAAAGCTAACCGCTAACAACAAGCTAACACCCTGAATGTAAACAACTGTAATGATACTAAGTACAATAGCGTATCTAGTCGATACTACTATGATTTCAATATTTTTTATCGTCACAAAATGTATATTATGTTTATAAACTCAGGAAATATGTCCCTGGACACATGAGGACTTTGAATATGACCAATGTATGATCCTGTAACGACTTGGTATTGGATCATACCTACATTTGTGGTATCATCCAAAACTAATGTAAAGTATCAAACAACAGAAGAATAAGTGATTATTACATTTTAACAGAAGTGTAGATAGAACATGTTAAAAGAGAAAGTAAGCAGATATTAACAGTAAATAAACAAGTGGATTAATAATCCATTTTTACAGCTTGTCCTTAATAATTTTGACAAAATAGAATGATAAATGACACAATATGTTACTGCATATGTCAGCAGACTAATTAGGAGCCTTTGTTTGTTTACTTACTACTAAAAGACAAGTTGTCTTGTATGTTCACTATTTTATTTAAGGACAAACTTGCAATAAGAAACATATGTTAATGTACCCTAAGATGTTTTGTTCAAATAAAGCCAATAATGCAATTTTTTGCGGTCATCCTTAATTTAGAAAAAGTACCGAAAAGTATCGAAATACATTTTGGCACCGGTACTAAAATATTGGTATCGGGACAACACTAATGTGTACATTTTCAAAACATGTTTATTTGTGTTTTGGTTGATCGGCTGCATCAAGAAACTTTAATGTCAGAGGTTAAACACAGCTTGGAGCTTTTGGCAAGGAACGTTTACTTAAAGAGCACAATTCGTACACAAGGCAATTCAAAGTGCTTCACAGAAAACTGATGCACAGCATTGAGTATAGTCCGAGACTACGACCATGATGTTACAACATCCATTTCACGGCACTAAAAAATCCATTCTAGCTCTAATGTGTTGTACTGGTCCAGGGAGGGCGAGCAAGGAAGCAAACAACACGGCATCAAAGAAGGCAAACAAAAGATGGCTGTGGCAGATTGTCGCTTTTCCATAGTTGTTCCGACTTGCCGTCACGTTGCAGTCTGCAGTGCAGAGAGACGGTAACAGACACGTTTTGCAGAAAGAAGCACATTCTCTCTGAAGATGCAAGAAAAGACTGAATTTGAGCGTTTTCAGAAAGCCGGAATAAGTGGTGCAGTTTGACAAATTGCTTCAGGCAAAAGCCCAGAGGGTTGCTGCAGCGAGTTCTTAGGAAGAAAACAGAGCTAGTCTATGTTATCTGTGTTGTTGATCTGGTGCACTTGGTTCTGGGAAAGCTGGAATTAACTATGATGGGTCTGTTATTAAAGGTCTCTTATTATAGTATTGTTGAACTATTTTTGTGTCTGAGCGGTCCCACAATAGTGTATTGAAACTAGGGCTGGCCTTTTATTAATATCTCGATATTTTGCCTTAGCCTTGAATGAACACTTGATGCATATAATCACAGCAGTATGATGATTATATGTGTCTACATTAAAACATTCTTGTTCATACTGCATTAATATATGCTAATTTGAAAGTTTCATGCAGAGAGGCAAATCACAACTAAGTCAATTTACCAAAACTGTATTTATTAAACAGTTATTAAGCAGTGGCACAAACATTCATGTCATTTCCAAAACAGAAAGTGCAAGATTGTCAGAGACATTTTAAAACAAGCTATGAGTGCACTTTTGTGCATGATGTCACTAAGATGACATATCAAAACAACACTAAATACAACATAAAGTAGCAAGAAACACATCAATAATGAATAAAGCAAAACATGTTCTGGACCAAAAAGCACTTCATATTCTCTACTGCTCGCTAGTGTTACCATATCTGAGTTATTGTGTAGAAATATGGGGAAACAACTACAAATTCACTAACGGTGTTACAAAAAATATCAATTAGAATAATACATAATGTTGGATATAGAGAACATACAAACCCTTTATTTATTCAATCACAATGATTGAAAGTCAACGATTTGGTGCATTTGCACACAGCTAAAATGATGAACAAAGCAAACTATAACCTGCTACCCAAAAATTATTCTCAACAAAAGAGGAGAAATATAACCTTAGAGGAAAATCTCATTTAAAGCATTTGTATGCATGTACAACACTTAAAACATTTAACATATCAGTATGTGGAATTAAATTATGGAATGGATTAACCAAAGAAATCCAACAAAGCACCAATATGATTCAGTTTAAAGGCCTACTGAAATGATTTTTTTTTTTATTTAAACGGGGATAGCAGATCCATTCTATGTGTCATACTTGATCATTTCGCGATATTGCCATATTTTTGCTGAAAGGATTTAGTAGAGAACATCGACGATAAAGTTCGCAACTTTTGGTCGCTGATAAAAAAAGCCTTGCCTGTACCGGAAGTAGCGTGACGTCACAGGTTGAAAGGCTCCTCACATTTCCCCATTGTTTTCAATGCAGCGAGAGCGATTTGGACTGAGAAAGCGACAATTACCCCATTAATTTGAGCCAGGATGAAAGATTTGTGGATGAGGAACGTGAGAGTGAAGGACTAGAGTGCAGTGCAGGACGTATCTTTTTTCGCTCTGACCGTAACTTAGGTACTAGCTGGCTCATTGGATTCCACACTCTCTCCTTTTTCTATTGTGGATCACGGATTTGTATTTTAAACCACCTCGGATACTATATCCTCTTTAAAATGAGAGTCGAGAACGCGAAATGGACATTCACAGTGACTTTTATCTCCACGACAATACATCGGCGAAACACTTTAGCTACGGAGCTAACGCGATAGCATCGGGCTTAACTGCATATAGAAACAAAAGAAATAAGCCCCTGACTGGAAGGATAGACAGAAAATCAACAATACTATTAAACCCTGGACCTGTAACAACACGGTTAATGCTTTCCAGCCTGGCGAAGCTTAACAATGCTGTTGCTAACGACGCCATTGAAGCTAACTTAGCTACGGGACCTCACGGAGCTATCCATTAGCTATCCACCTACGCCAGCCCTCATCTGCTCATCAACACCCGTGCTCACCTGCGTTCCAGCGATCGACGGTGCGACGAAGGACTTCACCCGATCACCGATGCGGTCGGCGGCTAGCGTCGGATAGCGCGTCTGCTATCCAAATCAAAGTCCTCCTGCTTGTGTTGCTGCAGCCAGCCGCTAATACACCGATCCCACCTACAGCTTTCTTCTTTGCAGTCTTCATTGTTAATTAAACAAATTGCAAAAGATTCACCAACACAGATGTCCAGAATACTGTGGAACTTTGCGATGAAAACAGAGCTTTTTGTATTGGATTCAATGTGTCCGAATACTTCCGTTTCAACCATTGACGTCACGCGCAAACGTCATCATATCTAGACGTTTTCAACCGGAAGTTCCCCGGGTAATTTAAAATTGCACTTTATAAGTTAACCCGGCTGTATTGGCATGTGTTGCAATGTTAAGATTCCATCATTGATATATAAACTATCAGACTGCGTGGTCGGTAGTAGTGGCTTTCAGTAGGCCTTTAAGAGACTGTTCAAACTACAAGTGTTCACAAAGTACACAGAACAAGAATTATGATGAACATCTTGAAATCCTTTTTTTTTTATTGAGACAAAGATTATTCATGTATTTATTAATATGTGTTTGCTCACTATGGTATATTATTTGTTTATTATTTATTTGTTCACTGTTCTGTTACAGAGAACAAGGAAACTGGATACAATTGCTATCGTCTGAAAAGGGGTAGGATTAAATAAGCTCTGCTTCTTCCTACTCCTTTTCGGACGTGCTGTAATGAAACAACTGGGAATGTGTGATGCGTCACATTGCGTCGTAAGCACGTTCGAAATAAACCGAAACGGAATATGTGGTGCTCATAAACAGGCTCATGATTTGAACATTATTCAAAAGTCTAATGTGCACAATAGGAGGCATTTTGCTGGATGTCATGTCGTCAGAGGTAAGGAAAAGTGGTAAAATGAGATTATTTTCTGATTCTTTGCGGCTGGTGTCAGAAGTGCTGACAGGTTCGTTTTATGTTCTTCATGTTGAGAGCTCGCACCGACTTCCACCATTTCACCACGGCGAGAAAAAAAAATGCCTAGCGAGCAAAAACAACCACCGGTAAAGTAAAGTAATGTTGAACCCCGCTCTTGGGGGAAACTTTGCATCACAGAGCTATCCCAAAGTTTTTTCCAAGCGAAAAAACATAGATGGTGACGTTTGAAGCTTCTCTTCCTGGACTGACTCCAGTGAATGTGCCCATTGTGGCGGACCCCCTGCCGAGCGCCGTCAAAGGCCACTTTCACCCCTCCTGCGGCCATTTGCATACAAAGTGAAGGCAGAGAAAACATGTTTCACACTAATTGTCTTCTCCTTTATTGTCGGGGTTAATGCAGACCTTAGGGGATCCAGGAGTCCCTTTTCATCGAGCTCCATGATACTGTTGCGCTTTTCTAAAGACTCTCTCTGAATTTACTGCCCTCTATCTGCCACTGGGTGCCAGTCAGCTTCCCCCCCCCCCCCCCACGGACTCGGAGGATTAGCCCGTCCTCGGTGAGTAAGCACGAAGGCCGGCTCACTGTTCCATATACGGATCTTAAAGGGGGGTAAAACATGATTTGAGCAATTACCGACAGCCATCAGACTGTATAATGTATATGTTCCTTTTGACTGTACATGTACTGCAAATGTATAATGTATTTATATTATTCACATGTGAATAATGCTGTATAATAGACTGTATTTATATTATTCACATGTGAATAATGCTGTATAATAGACTGTACTTATGTTATTCACATGTGAATAATGCTGTATAATAGACTGCATGTATGTTATTCACATGTGAGTAATGCTGTATAATAGACTGAATTTATATTATTCACATGTGAATAATTCTGTATAATAGACTGCATTTATGTTATTCACATGTGAATAATGCTGTATAATAGACTGTATTTATATAATTCACATGTTAATAATGCTGTATAATGGACTGCATTTATGTTATTAACATGTAAATAATGCTGTATAATAGATTGTATTTATATTATTCACATGTGAATAATGCTGTATAATAGACTGTATTTATGTTGTTCACATGTGAATAATGCTGTATAATAGACTGTATTTATATTATTCACATGTGAATAATGCTGTATAATAGACTTTATGTATGTTATTCACATGCCAATAATAATGCTGTATAATAGACTATTTATATTTTTCACATGTGAATAATTCTGTATAATAGACTGTATTTATGTTATCCACATTTGAATAATGCTGTATAATAGACTGTATGTATATTATTCACATGTGAATAATGCTGTATAATAGACTGTATTTATGTTGTTCACATGTGAATAATGCTGTATAATAGACTGTATTTATATTATTCACATGTGAATAATGCTGTATAATAGACTGTATGTATGTTATTCACATGTCAATAATAATGCTGTATAATAGACTGTATTTATATTATTCACATGTGAATAATGCTGTATAATAGACTGTATTTATATTATTCACATGTGAATAATGCTGTATAATAGACTGTATTTATGTTATTCACATGTGAATAATGCTGTATAATAGACTGTATTTATGTTATTCATATGTGAATAATGCAGTATAATAGACGGTATTTATGTTATTCACATGTGAATAATGCTGTATAATAGACTGTATTTATGTTATTCACATGTGAATAATGCTGTATAATAGACTGCATATATATTATTCACATGTGAATAATGCTGTATAATAGACTGTATTTATATTATTCACATGTGAATAATGCTGTATAATAGACTATTTATATTTTTCACATGTGAATAATTCTGTATAATAGACTGTATTTATGTTATCCACATTTGAATAATGCTGTATAATAGACTGTATTTATATTATTCACATGTGAATAATTCTGTATAATAGACTGTATTTATATCATTCACATGTGAATAATGCTGTATAATAGACTGTATTTATGTTATTCACATGTGAATAATGCTGTATAACAGACTTTATTTATATTATTCACATGTGAATAATGCTGTATAATAGACTGTATTTATATTATTCACATGTGAATAATGCTGTATAATAGACTGTATTTATGTTATTCACATGTGAATAATGCTGTATAATAGACTGTATTTATGTTATTCACATGTGAATAATGCTGTATAATAGACTGTATTTATATTATTCACATGTAAAAAATACCAATGTCTTTATTGTCTATTGTGAGCGAACTGTGGTGCTGAATTTCCCCCAGGGATCAATAAAGTACTTTCTATTCTGTTCTATTCTATTCTGTTAAGTCAAATCTCCAGAGCAGAGCTTTATTTTCCGGGGGAGAAGTAGTTAACTTAAAAGAAAAGGAGCCGATTTCCCACGTCTTCCGAGTCCCGCCGCTGGAAGAGTGCAACTATCGTCGGTCTCCGCGAAAACCCGCCGCACTGTGGCCGGCGTCCAGTTGGGCGGACCCCCAGTGGCGCAGGCATACCGATCACAAGCCGTAAAATAGAACCTCAATGCCACCACAGGGGCCCGACGGGCCCACCCAGTGGACCGCTACCTCCTCTCAAGCTAGACCCGTTTTGTCCGTGGAAGGTGAAGTGAAACACACGTTCTCTCAGCTTATTTGAGATTATCTTTTGACAGGAAGTAGCTGGTTTGTTTCCGCTAACTCTTAAAAGGGTCCTGTTGGAACACCCAACTGCGCCCAAGACCCAACCTCCGAGCGAATGATTTTAGGTTGTCCTGAAGAATTTGGAGGTAATCCTCCTTTTTTCATTGTCCTGTTTACTCTCTGTAAAGCACCAGTTCCATTGGCAGCAAAACAGGCCCAGAGCATAATACTACCACCACCATGCTTGACGGTAGGGATGGTGTTCCTGGGATGTTCTCCTCCAAATATATTGCTGGGTATTGTGGCCAAACAGCTCAATTTTTGTTTCATCTGACCACAGAACTTTCCTCAGAAGGTCTTATCTTTGTCCATGTGATGTCAGATGCAGATATACTGTATATAGATAGATAGATAGATAGATAGATAGATGGATAGATGGATAGATAGATAGATAGATAGATAGATAGATAGATAGATAGATAGATAGTACTTCATTGATTCCTTCAGGAGAGTTCCCTCAGGAAAATTAAAATTCCAGCAGCAGTGTACAGAATTGAGATCAAATTTAAAAAGTAAATAATGGTAGTATAAATGGAAACAAAATAGAAAAATATTACAATATGAATAAAAATAAAAAGCCGCAATGAGAATACAAATATAACAGTAAAATAAGAATGGACATATACTAACCCTTATGCCACTGTGCTGCCCCAAGGAGAAGCCAAACTTTGAAAACCTTCTTCCTTCATTAAATGTCCTTGTTTGGGAACACACTAAATTCAATTTTTAAAAAAACATCATAAAAAGCCACACAAATTAATAAACTCAATTAAATATGCAAATATTTCAGTCGGTACGTATTGCTCAGCCCAGAAAAAGATGGGCAAAAAGACAAACTAAACACTAAACTTGTCTGTAAATTATGTCAAAAACAGCTTAAAAGACCACTAAAGTCCTTTGAACCGTGGTCCACTTCCTCTGTTATAGCCCACTTTGAAACGATCTTTTTTTTTCTTTTTTTTTAACACCACATCTTGTTTCCTGTACATTTTGCACAACACAACAAACTTGTACCTAGCACTGTTTAAAAAAAAACACACATAAAAAAGATCAATATAGTGACATGTTTCTGACACATTTCTAGGAAAGCAAGCAAGCATACTGAAAACCAGCTGATCCCTGAGTTCTGGCACCGTTTTGCTTAAAGAAGAAAAACAAATGGCTGGCAACGGATCAATATAAGTGAGAGTTTATCTTCTTCAATCATCCCCCCCTGCCTGCTGAGAGGTTGATAGCATGATGCAGTTGGCTGGATCAGAACCATAAACAGATGTTTTCTCAGATCACCAGCCACAGGCAAACTTGATACATTACACCTTTCAAGCCTGGGTATCTGATTTGATTGTGTAACTAAACAAATGTTCCGGAAAAACTGTTCCAGGTCATGCAAACAAGCACACTGTCATTTTGTAAATAATACAGAGAAATCAGACACGTGCACTGTAAGGTTGTTAAGTGCAATAGATGGATAGATAGACACACTCTGCAAATATCTGACTTCATAACATTGTAATCATGAGGTGTTACTAGGGTTGTACGGTATACCGGTGTTAGTATAGTACCGCGATACTAATGAGTTATATTAATACCGCCTCTAAAAAGTACCGGTCCCCCACCCGTCGTCGTCACATGCAGACGAGCATGTTCGGCAGCGCACAATCACAGAGTACTTACAAGCAGACACAGTGTGTAGACAGAAAAGGGAGAACGGACGCATTTTGGCTTAAAAACTATCAATAAAGGTGAATTTATAACACTGAAACGCCCTCAGGAAGAGGTGCTTTAAGACATGGCTACCTAACTAGCGGCTAATGTCTGTCCGCAGTCAGCAGTGTTGTAATTACTTCAAAATCTCTAATCCTTGTCTCCATGGAGATAAATCAAGTAAGTTTATTTCAAGTATCATCCCTGTAGGATGAGTGATAGCTATTAATGCTTCACTTCACACCGGAGTCATGATACAGTATGTGTTAAAACTTGTCTATAGTTGACAAAGTCAAGACATGAATTCATTATGTCTGATCATTAACCATTAAGATGATCATTACACTTAGAACACACTACACACAAGTGAATGAAGTCAACAGCCATAAATTAGTCAACAGCCATACAGGTCACACTAAGGGTGGCTGTATGAACAATGCTAACACTGTCATAAACATGTGCCATATAGTGAAACCACACTAAACAACAATGACAAACACATTTTGGGAGAATATTTGTACCGCAACACAACATAAACACTACAGAACAAATTCCCAGAATTCCCTGCAGCACCAACTCTTCCGGGATGCTTCAATATAAGCAAACGCCATTGATGGATCTACACCTAACATCCACTGTAATGATACCAAGTACAGGAGCGTATCTAGTCGATACTACATCAATTTTTTAGCATCACAAAATCTTCTTTCGTTTTTTTTAAATGTATATTATGTTTATAAAGTCAGGAAATATGTCCGTGGACACATGAGGACTTTGAATATGACCAATGTCTGATCCTGTAAATACTTGGTATCGAATTGATACCCAAATTTGTGGTATTATCCAAAACTAATGTAAAGTATCCAAACAACAGAAGAATAAGTGATTATTACATTTTAACAGAAGTGTAGATAGAACATGTTAAAAGAGAAAGTAAGCAGATATTAACAGTAAATGAACAAGTAGATTAATAATTCATTTTCTACCACTTGTCCTTAATAATTTTGACAAAATAATAGAATGATAAAAGACACAATATGTTACTGCATATGTCAGCAGCTAAATTAGGAGCCTTTGTTTGTTTACTTACTACTAAAAGACAAGTTGTCTTGTATGTTCACTATTTTATTTAAGGAAAAACTTGCAAATAAAAAACATATTTTAATGTACCCTAAGATTTTTTGTTAAAATAAAGCCAATAATGCCATTTTTGTGGTTCCCTTTATTTACAGAAGTACCGAAAAGTATCTAAATAATGTTGGTACCGGTACCAAAATATTGGTATTGGGACAACACTACTTCATTATAACACTTATATGAGACTTTTAAGGTCATTTTGATAGTAGGCTAATATAGCTAATATAGACACTTACATCATGTGTTGTCTTCATTATAACACTTATATAAGACTTTTAAAGTCATTTTGATAGTAGGCTCATATAGACACTCACATCATGTGTTGTCTTCATTATAACACTTATATACAACTTTTAAAGTCATTTTGATAGTAGTAGGCTATTATAGCTAATATAGACACTTACGTCATGTGTTGCCTTCATTATAACACTTATATAAGACTTTTAAAGTCATTTTGATAGTAGACTAATATAGACACTTACATCATGTGTTGTCTTCATTATAACACTTATATACAACTTTTAAAGTCATTTTGATAGTAGTAGGCTATTATAGCTAATATAGACACTTACGTCATGTGTTGCCTTCATTATAACACTTATATAAGACTTTTAAAGTCATTTTGATAGTAGGCTATTGTAGCTAATATAGACACTTAAGTCATGTGTTGCCTTCATTATAACACTTATATAAGACTTTCAAAGTCATTTTGATAGTAGTCTAATATAGACATTTGCATCATGTGTTGCCTTCATTATAATACTTATATAAGACTTTTAAAGTCATTTTGATAGTAGTAGGCTATTATAGCTACAATAGACACTTACATCATGTGTTGCCTTCATTATAACACGTATATACACATTTCAAAGTCATTTTGATAGTAGGCTAATATAAACCCTTACGTCATGTGTTGCCATCATTATAACACGTATATAAGACTTTTTAAAGTCATTTTGATGGTAGGCTATTATAGCTAATATAGACACTTACATCCTGTGTTGCCTTCATTATAACACTTATATAATACTTTTAAAGTAATTTTAATAGTAGGCTAATATAACTAATATAGACACTTACATCGTGTGTTGTTAAAGTTAAAAAAAAAGTTAAAGTTAAAGTTAAACACTTATAAGACTTTTAAAGTGATTTTGATAGTAGGCTATTATAGCTCATATAGACACTTACATCATGTGTTGCCTTCATTATAACACTTATATAAGACTTTTAAAGTCATTTTGATAGTAGGCTAATATAGACACTTGCATCATGTGTTGCCTTCATTATAATACTTATATAAGACTTTTAAAGTCATTTTGATAGTAGTAGGCTATTATAGCTACAATAGACACTTACATCATGTGTTGCCTTCATTATAACACGTATATACACATTTCAAAGTCATTTTGATAGTAGGCTAATATAAACCCTTACGTCATGTGTTGCCATCATTATAACACGTATATAAGACTTTTTAAAGTCATTTTGATGGTAGGCTATTATAGCTAATATAGACACTTACATCCTGTGTTGCCTTCATTATAACACTTATATAATACTTTTAAAGTAATTTTAATAGTAGGCTAATATAACTAATATAGACACTTACATTGTGTGTTGTTAAAGTTAAAAAAAAAAAAGTTAAAGTTAAAGTTAAACACTTATAAGACTTTTAAAGTCATTTTGATAGTAGGCTATTATAGCTCATATAGACACTTACATCATGTGTTGTCTTCATTATAACACTTATATACAACTTTTAAAGTCATTTTGATAGTAGTAGGCTATTATAGATAATATAGACACTTACGTCATGTGTTGCCTTCATTATAACACTTATATAAGACTTTTAAAGTCATTTTGATAGTAGGCTATTGTAGCTAATATAGACACTTACATCATGTGTTGCTTTCATTATAACACTTATATAAGACTTTTAAAGTCATTTTGATAGTAGGGTAATATAGACACTTGCATCATGTGTTGCCTTCATTATAATACTTATATAAGACTTTTAAAGTCATATTGATAGTCGTAGGCTATTATAGCTACAATAGACACTTACATCATGTGTTGCCTTCATTATAACACGTATATACACATTTCAAAGTCATTTTGATAGTAGGCTAATATAAACCCTTACGTCATGTGTTGCCATCATTATAACACTTATATAAGACTTTTTAAAGTCATTTTGATAGTAGGCTATTATAGCTAATATAGACACTTACATCCTGTGTTGCCTTCATTATAACACTTATATAATACTTTTAAAGTAATTTTCATAGTAGGCTAATACAACTAATATAGAAACTTACATCGTGTGTTGTTAAAGTTAAAAAAAAAAGTTAAAGTTAAACACATATAAGACTTTTAAAGTCATTTTGATAGTAGGCTATTATAGCTCATTTAGACACTTACATCATGTGTTGCCTTCATTATAACACTTATATAAGACTTTTAAAGTCATTTTGATAGTAGGCTAATATAGACACTTACATCATGTGTTGCCTTCATTATAACACTTATATAAGACTTTTAAAGTCATTTTGATAGTAGGCTCATATAGACACTTACATCATGTGTTGCCTTCATTATAACACTTATATACAACTTTTAAAGTCATTTTGATAGTAGTATGCTATTATAGCTAATATAGACACTTACGCCATGTGTTGCCTTCATTATAACACTTATATAAGACTTTTAAAGTCATTTTGATAGTAGGCTAATATAGACACATCATGTGTTGTCTTCATTATAACACTTATATTAGACTTAAAGTCATTTTGATAGTAGGCTAATATAGCTAATATAGACAGTTACATCATGTGTTGCCTTCATTATAACACTTATAACAAAGCTTTTCAGATTTTTTTTATTTATTTTTTTATTTATTTATTTTTTTGTATTCTTGGTCCAATGTGGCTCTTTCAGCATTTCTGGTTGCCAAACCCCTGCCTTAAAGGATTGACTTTCACAGATAGCTTTTGCACAAACATTGTTGTTAGGAAGTGAAAATGCGCGTCACCTGTACCACTCCAGTCCCTTGTCGTAGTTCCTGTCAAAGAAGTGCGGCTCCGCTCCGGCGGCGCGCACGTCAGGGTGCAGGCGCAGGAACTCCAGCAGGGCGCGCGTCCCTCCCTTCTTCACCCCGATGATGATCGCCTGCGGTAGTTTATTAGCCTCCGACACGTTGAGGAGATGATTATTCTCTAAATGATCCTCCGTCCTCCCGGCGTCCTCCCAGTCGTCCCCTCTGCTGTCCAAGTCGTTGTCGTTATTCAGCAAATCCCGCAACGGCCCCACGGAGGAGCCCCGGGGGTCCACTTGGGGCTGATCCGCGCGGCTGTAATACGCCTGCAGGTCGGGCACGGTGGAGCTGTAGCCCACGCAACAGTAGATCATGTACACCCACAGGGTGAGCATAATGCAGAAAATAAACACTTTGTTCTTCAAGTGGGATGATGGCACGACATGGAGAGCGTGGAACACCGGGCTATATTCCATAGACGCAGGTTAATGCATTCCAGGTGGTGGGCATCCTGGCAAAAGCGCACCTTTACTTTTTACACTTTAAAAAGTCCCTCAGAAACATCCACGGAAGCCTAGCGTGGATGAACTTGTGTACAGGTTGTTAAAAAAAAAAAAAAAAAAG
Source organism: Entelurus aequoreus (assembly GCF_033978785.1). Lineage (NCBI taxonomy): Eukaryota > Metazoa > Chordata > Actinopteri > Syngnathiformes > Syngnathidae > Entelurus > Entelurus aequoreus. The sequence continues at coordinate 13,952,156 of NC_084755.1, forward strand.
AAGGTGCGCTCCCATCACTCGCCGTGCAGCGTGTGAGCGAAAACACGCACAAGCGCGTCAAGTTATCTGCACCGTCAGTAGGTAGCCCTTCAAAGTAAAAGAAGCGCCGGCACACGGATGGTTCACGTCCAGCGAAACACAAGTAGAATTAACCAGCATATTCGCAGGGAGACTTTTTAGGGCAGCAGGTGCGTATGTAACGTCTCTTTAACGCGAGGTCAGCCAAATATCAAATTGTCTCAATGGTGTAGGCTTTTATTTTGAAAGCTATATTGCTTCGCTGTTTACAGTGGAAACTGACTGTAAGGCAAGACAATGGTAGAATGAAATAACAAGTGAACCTAACTACTAGTATTAAACCCCTTTTTATGCTGAATTTTGGCCATAATTATTGTTGTTACTCCATTATACATCATTTTTATCAGAGGGTTTTTTCATTTTAGTCCAATTCTTTCTCAGGTGTATGCTACACTGCTAGTTATTGGATGATGCCCCAAAGCCTAACAGGATATAAAAGTCTGTCATTTTTCAAACGGTATAACAATATGTTGGATATATCGAGTTTTTTTTAGTTTTTTAGCAAAGTGTCTCAATGTGGGAGGCTTTTATTTTGAAAGCAATATTGCTTTGCCGTTTACAATGTAAACCGACTGTAAGGCAAGACAATGGTAGAATGAAATAACAAGTGAACCTAACTACTAGTATTAAAACCCTTTTTTTGCTGAATGTTGGCCATGATTATTGTTGTGTTACTCCACTGTACATATTTTTTATCAGAGGGTTTTCTCATTTTAGTCCAATTCTTTCTCAGGTGTATGCTACACTGCTAGTTATTGGATGATGCCCCAAAGCCTAACAGGATATAAAAGTCTGTCATTTTTCAAACGGTATAACAATATGTTGGATATATCGAGTTTTTTTATTTTTTTAGCAAAGTGTCTCAATGTGGGAGACTTTTATTTTGAAAGCAATATTGCTTTGCCGTTTACAGTGGAAACCGACTGTAAGGCAAGACAATGGTAGAATGAAATAACAAGTGAACCTAACTACTAGTATTAAAACCCTTTTTTTTTTTTTGCTGAATTTTGGCCATAATTATTGTTGTGTTACTCCATTATACATATTTTTTATCAGAAGTTTTTTTCAATTTTGTCCAATTCTTTCCCAGGTTTATGATACACTGCTAGTTATTGAACGATGCCCCAAAACCTAACAGCATATAAAAGTCCTTCATTTTTCAAACGGCATAACAATATGTTGGATATATCGAGTTTTTAATTTTTTAATCAAAGTGTCTCAATGTGGGAGACTTTTATTTTGAAAGCAATATTGCTTTGCCGTTTACAGTGGAAACCGACTGTAAGGCAAGACAATGGTAGAATGAAATAACAAGTGAACCTAACTACTAGTATTAAAACCCTTTTTTTTTTGCTGAATTTTGGCCATAATTATTGTTGTGTTACTCCCTTATACATATTTTTTATCAGAAGTTTTTTTCAATTGTGTCCAATTCTTTCCCAGGTTTATGATACACTGCTAGTTATTGGACGATGCCCCAAAACCTAACAGCATATAAAAGTCCTTCATTTTTCAAACGGCATAGCAATATGTTGGATAGATCGAGTTTTTAATTTTTTATCAAAGTGTCTCAATGTGGGAGGCTTTTATTTTGAAAGCAATATTGCTTTGCCGTTTACAGTGGGAACCGACTGTAAGGCAAGCCAATGGTAGAATGAAATAACAAGTGAACCTAACTACTAGTATTAAAACCCTTTTTTTTTGCTGAATTTTGGCCATAATTATTGTTGTGTTACTCCATTATACATATTTTTTATCAGAAGTTTTTTCAATTGTGTCCAATTCTTTCCCAGGTTTATGATACACTGCTAGTTATTGGACGATGCCCCAAAACCTAACAGCATATAAAAGTCCTTAATTTTTAAAACGGCATAACAATATGTTGGATATATTGAGTTTTTAATTTTTTATCAAAGTGTCTCAATGTGGGAGGCTTTTATTTTGAAAGCAATATTGCTTTGCCGTTTACAGTGGAAACCGACTGTAAGGCAAGCCAATGGTAGAATTAAATAACAAGTGAACATAACTACAAGTATTAAAACCCTTTGTTCTCAGTCATTTTTGCAGAATTTTGGCCATAATTATTGTTGTTACTCCATTATACATCATTTTTATCAAAGGGTTTTTTTCATTTGTGTCCAATTCTTTCTCAGGTGTATGATACACTGCTAGTTATTGGACGATGCCCCAAAGCCTAACAGCATATATAAGTCCTTCATTTTTCAAACGGTATAACAATATGTTGGATATATCGAGTTTTTAAATGTTTTATCAAAGTGTCTAAATGTGGGAGGCTTTTATTTTGAAAGCAATATTGCTTTGCCGTTTACAGTGGAAACCGACTGTAAGGCAATCCAATGGTAGAATGAAATAACAACTGAACATAACTACTGGTATTAAAACCCCTTGTTCTCAGTCATTTTTGCTTACAGGATATAAAAATCCTTCATTTTTCAAACGGCATGAAAATATGTTGGATATATTTATTTTTTTATTTTTTTATTACTTCCTTTATTTAAATCTCACAATCAACTTCAACCTTAAAACTACATACATGTAATGTTTTTATTTAAACCATTTGAAGGCATTTTATCATCATGTCACAGTTATTCATTTAGATTTGCATAACATTTTCTTTACTCATTTAAACCTGTGACATTATCTGATCGAAAGGCTAAAAATATAAAAAATATTACATGGTGGAAAGGGACAAGCGGTAGAAAATGGATGGATGGAATGGATAGTTTGATATTTTCCTTGTATGTTCTTTTTTGTTTTTTACTTCCCTTATTAAAATCTCACAATCAACTTCATCCATAAAAATGCATATATGTAATCTTTTTGTTTAAACCATTTGAAGGTAATTTAATCAAATCATGTCACAGTTATCAATTTAGATTTGCATAACATTTTCTCTACTAATTTAAACCTCTGACATTATCTGATCAAAAGGCTCAAAATGAAAAAATTAAAAAAAACATTACATGGTGGATGTTTTCCTTTTATGTCCTTTTTGGCTTTGAATAAATTTAAAAAATTCTCTCCAGAGAGTTAATTGTAAAATTATTTTTTTTTACATTACAGATTTAATTACTTTGCACACTTCCTGTTTTGTCTTTAACACATTATTGTCAACCTTGAGACCTCCGATTCCGGGAGGTGGGGGTTGGGGGGTGGGGTGGGGCGGGGCGGTGGCTGTGGTTGGGGGCGTGGTTAAGAGGGGAGGAGTATATTTACAGCTAGAATTCACCAACTCGAGTATTTCATATATATTTCATATATATATATATATATATATATATATATATATATATATATATATATATATATATATATATATATGAAATACTTGACTTTCAGTGAATTCTAGCTATATATATATATATATATATATATATATATATATATATATATATATATATATATATATATATATATATATATATATATATTATTATTATACGTATAAATAAAAGAAATACTTGAATTTCAGTGTTCCGATGTGTTCAGATGGCAGTATTGTCCTGTTTAAGAGTGTCACAACATTGCTGTTTACGGCAGACGAACTGCTTTACGGTAGACGAAAACGTGACTGTTGTTGTTGTGTGTTGTTACCGTGCTGGGAGGACGTTAATGAAACTGCCTAACAATAAACCCACATAAGGAACCAAGAACTCGCCCTCGATCATTCTACAGTTATAACGTGATTGGGCAGGCACGCTGTTTATATCGTGGGAAAGCGGACGTGAAAACAGACTGTCGCCGCTGTCCCCACTCAGGTCCGCATTGAGCTGGAGGGGGCGTGGCCTCCAGCTCCGGCTGAATTCCGGGAGTTTATCGGGAGAAATTTTCTTCCGGGAGGTTATCGGGAGAGGCGCTGAATTCCGGGAGTCTCCCGGTAAAACCGGGAGGGTTGGCAAGTATGTTTTAACCCCGAACACCATGTGTGTACCAAAAATAGTCCACATTTTTCATATTAACATTTTACAGTGCCTTTTAAATGAAGAAAATATTGAAATATAATTGGCCTGTCAAACAAACTGATTCTTACCTGTAACGATTCTTAATCGATTAAAACAAAAAAATCGATTACATTTTTAACCTGTCCTGTCCAGACACTCGGGCAAATCATATTGTTACTGTAAACGCCCATATGTGCTGTACATGTTTACTTAAAAAAGAGAAGTGTGCTTTTCACTTGTTCCCTTTTTTGTATTTGGCTTCATTACTGTATTTTCCGGACTATAAGGCGCATTTAAAATCTTTTTTTCCCCTCAAAACTCGACAGCGCGCCTTATAACCCGGTGCGCCTAATGTAAGGAATACGTTTGGTTAAGCTTACCGACCTCATAGCTATTTTATTGGGTACATGGTGTAATGATAAGTGTGACCAGTAGATGGCAGTCAAACATAAGAGATAAGTGTAGGCTGCACTCTGATGGCAATATGACTCAAGTAAACAACACCAACATTTTATATGTTCCATTGAAAATATAGAACTTTACACACGGCGCATAAAAATCTATCAAAATGTTTTAGTACAACTTTGGTAAGCTATGAAGCCGCACCACTTGATGTGCTTCAACATAGGAGTATTATTATGGTGTGTGTATAAGGTAAGACATACCATCTGGCGTTTTGTTTCGCAATATTATGCAAAAGGAACTTTTCTTACTTTCTGGTACCTGCTGATCTGTATTTGGGATCTGCATGAATCTTGAAAAATTGCGTGCGTCTTCCTTTGTAGTCTGTGCCGACCCCGTAGCTGATAAGCTTCTTCTTTTTCTCTAACTTCTTGTTATGGGACATTCATCCTCCACTGTTGCCATTTCTAATGTAAAGTAGTGTAAAGTTCTTACTAGAGATGTCCGATATTATCAGACTGCCGATTTGGCCGATAAATGATTTAAAATGTGATATCGGAAATTATCGGTATCGGTTTCAAAATTATCGGTATCTGTTTCAAAAAGTAAAATGTATGACTTTTTAAAACACAACTGTACGGAGTGGTGCACGGACGTAGGGAGAAGTACAGAGCGCCAATAAACCTTGAAGGCACTGCCTTTGCGTGCCAGCCCAATCACATAATATCTACGGCTTTTCACACACACAAGTGAATGCCAGCATACTTGGTCAACAGCCATAAAGGTCACACTGACGGTAGCCGTATAAACAACTTTAACACTGTTACAAATATGCGCCACACTGTGAACCCACACCAAACAAGAATGACAAAACACATTTCGGGAGAACATCCGCACCGTAACACAACATAAACACAACAGAACAAATACCCAGAACCCCTTGCAGCACTAACTCTTCCGGGACGCTACAATATACACCCCCCGCTACTCCCTCAACCCCGCCCACCTCAACCTCCACATGCTCTCTCAGGGAGAGCATGTCCCAAATTCCAAGCTGCTGTTTTGAGGCATGTTTAAAAAAATACTGCATTTTGTGACTTCAATAATAAATATGGCACGTTGGCACTTTTTTGTATAACTTGAGTTGATTTATTTTGGAAAACCTTGTTACATTGTTTAATGCAGTAGTCCCCAACCACCAGGCCGATTGGTACCGGACCACGCAAGAAATTACTTTTTTCTTTTTTTCTTTTTAATTAAATCAACATGAAAAACACAATATATACATTATATATCAATATAGATCAATACAGTCTGCAGGGATACAGTCCGTAAGCACACATGATTGTATTTATTTATGAAAAAAAAATCCCCCCCCCCCCCCCCGGGTCCGTGGGACAAATTTTCAAGCGTTGACCGGTACCCAGCTACAAAAAGGTAGTGGTTTAATGCATCCAGCGGGGCATCACAACAAAATTAGGCATAATAATGTGTTAATTCCACGACTGTATATATCGGTATCGGTTGATATCGGAATCGGTAATTAAGAGTAGGACAATATCGAAATATCGGATATCGTCAAAAAAGCCATTATTGGACATCTCTAGTTCTTACTTATATCTGTCAGTAAACTCGCCATGAAAGCGCTAAAACATACCGGTGTAGTGAGTTTACATTATTCACCCAAGGAACTTTAGTTATTAGAGTTTCGGTCGGACGGTTTTTCACGGGACACATTTCCTGTGTGGTCGTTTCCGGATGAGGAGATGCTGCTCCGTTATTGATTGAAGTAAAGTCTGAATGTCATTAAAACATTTATCCATTTCATGGAAGGATGTAGTTAAGCATACAACTGGCACCCAATGTTATTTAAAAACTATTGATTTTGAATTGAGAGTCAATTCTGAATTGTTTCGTTACCCCCAAGAATCAAATCAAATCGAATTGTGTGTTACCCAAAGATTCACAGCCCTAAAAAGATCATATATTTTGTTTTAATTGATATTTGTAATTTTTGCAGCATAGTGGAATAGTGGTTGGTCTGTCTGTTGCATTCACAGAGTCAGGATATCCGGGTTCATGTTTCAGTTGGAAATGTGAGTTGAACACTAAACTGTCAATTGATGTGAGTATGAGTTGTTTATATGTGTCCTGTGGTTGACTATTGACCAGTCCAGGGTGTAGACCGCCTTTCCCCCAAAGTCAGCTGGGATAGGTTCCAGCTCACCACAGACCCTAATTAGCAGTTGTATAGAAAACTGATACATTGATACGATATATTGCCAAAAGTATTTGGCCACCCATCCAAATGATAAGAATCAGGTGTCCTAATCACTTGGCAGTTGTTTCTACAAACATTTGTGAAAGAATGGGCCGCTCTCAGTGATTTCCAGCGTGGAACTGTCATAGGATGCCACCTGTGCAACAAATCCAGTCGTGAAATTTCCTCGCTCCTAAATATCCCAAAGTCAACTGTCGGCTTTATTATAAGAAAATGGAAGAGTTTAGGAACAACAGCAACTCAGCCACCAAGAGGTAGGCCACGTAAACTGACAGAGAGGGGTCAGCGGATGCTGAAGCGCATAGTGCAAAGACTTTCTGCACAGTCAGTTGCTACAGAGCTCCAAACTTCATGTGACCTTCCAATTAGCCCACATACAGTAGGCAGAGAGCTTCATGGAATAGGTTTCCATGGCCGAGCAGCTGCATCTAAGCCATACATCACCAAGTCCAATGCAAAGCGTGGGATGCAGTGGTGTGAAGCACGTCGCCACTGGACTCTGGAGTGATGAATCACGCTTTTCCATCTGGCAATCTGATGGACCAGTCTGGGTTTGGAGGTTGCCAGGAGAACGGTACATTTCGGACTGCATTTTGCGGAGTGGGACATTTGGTGGGGGAGGAATTATGGTGTGGGGTTGTTTTTCAGGACATTTTGGACAATTCCATGCTCCCAACCTTGTGGGAACAGTTTGGCCCGCGCCCCTTCCTCTTCCAACATGACTGTGCACCGGTGCACAAAACCGATCCATCCATCCATTTTCTACCGCTTGTCCCTTTTGGGGTTGCGGGGGGTTGTTGGAGCCTCTCTCAGCTGCATCCAGGCGGAAGGCGGGGTACACCCTGGACAGGTCGCCACCTCATTGCAGAGTGCACAAAACAAGCTTCTTAAAGACATGGATGACAGAGTCTGGTGTGGATTAACTTGACTGGCCTGCACAGAGTCCTGACCTGAACCCGATAGCACACTTTTGGGATGAATTAGAACGGAGACCGAGAGCCAGGCCTTTCTCGACCAACATCAGTGTGTGACCTCCCCAAAATTCCTATAAACACACTCCACAACCTTGTGGACAGCCTTCCCAGAAGAGTTGAAGCTGTAATAGCTGCAAAAGGTGGACCGACGTCATATTTAACCCTATGGGTTAGGAATGGGATGGCACTTCAAGTTCATATGTGAGTCAAGCCACTGGACTCTAGAGCAGTGGAGACGCTTTCTCCGGAGTGATGAATCACGCTTTTCCATCTGGCAACCTGATGGATGAGTCTGGGTTTGGAGGTTGCCAGGAGAATGCTACATTTTGGACTGCATTGTGCCGACTGTGACATTTGGTGGAGGAGGAATTATGGTGTGGGGGTTGTTTTTCAGGAGTTGGGCTTGGCCCCTTAGTTCCAGTGAAAGGAACTTTGAATGCTCCAGGATACCAAAACTATTTTGGACAATTCCATGCTCCCAACCTTGTGGGAACAGTTTGGAGCGGGCCCCTTTCTCTTCCAACATGACTGTGCAGCAGTGCACAAAGCAACGTCCACAAAGACATGGATGACAGAGTCTGGTGTGGATTAACTTGACTGGCCTGTGCAGAGTCCTGACCTGGACCCGACAGCACACTTTTGGGATGAATTAGAACAGAGACTGAGAGCCAGACTGACGTCACCATTGCGCATTTTGGCAGAACGGTGGAAAATTCCTATAAACACACTCCGCAACCTTGTGGACAGCCTTCCCAGAAGAGTTGAAGCTGTAATAGCTGCAAAAGGTGGACCGACATCATACTGAACCCTATGGGTTAGGAATGGGATGGCACTTCAAGTTCATATGTGAGTCAAGGCAGGTGGCCAAATACTTTTGGCAATATAGTGTAGATATGATTTCCAAAATGTCAGTCTAAATAAGAAACATACAAGCTAAATTAAATGTAATCTGTTTTCTAAATCAGTGTTTTTCAACCTTTTTTGAGCCAAGGCACATTTTTTGCATTGAAAAAAATGCGGAGGCACACCAGCAGCAGAAATCATTAAAAAACGAAGAAACTCAGTTGACAGTAAAAAGTTGTCGCAATTGTTGGATATGACTTTAAAGCATAACCAAGCATGCATCACTATAGCTCTTGTCTCAAAGTAGGTGTACTGTCACCACCTGTCACATCACGCCCTGACTTATTTGGACATTTTTGCTGTTTTCCTGTGTGTAATGTTTTACTTCTTGTTTGCGCTCCTATTTTGGTGGCTTTTCCTCTTTATTTTGGTATTTCCCTGTAGCAGTTTCATGTCTTCCTTTGAGCGATATTTCCCGCATCTACTTTGTTTTAGCAATCAAGAATATTTCAGTGGTTTTTGTCCTTCTTTGTGGGCACATTGTTGTTTGTCATGTCATGTTCGGATGTACATTGTCTTTGCACTACAGTAAGTCTTTGCTGTCGTCCAGCATTCTGTTTTTGTTTACTTTGTAGCCAGTTCAGTTTTAGTTTCGTTCTGCATAGCCTTCCCTAAGCTTCAATGCCTTTTCTTAGGGGCACTCACCAATTGTTTATTTTTGGTTTAAGCATAAGACACCTTTTTACCTGCACACTGCCTACCGCTGTTTCTGACATCTACAAAGCAATTAGCTACCGGCTGCCACCTACTGATATGGAAGAGTATTACACGGTTACTCTGCCGAGCTCTAGACAGCACCGACACGCAACAACAACACATCATTTGCAGACTATAATTACTGGTTAGCAAAAATATTTTTAACCCAAATAGGTGAATTTAGATAATCTCCCACGGCACACCAGACTGTATCTCACGGCACACTAGTGTGCCGCGGCACAGTGGTTGAAAAACACTGTTCTAAATAGAACAATAGAATGTTGAAACTGTACGTCATGAATCGTAAATTTTCAATGTGACTTGTTTCCTGGAATTGTGTGAAAGTTAACTAGCATCGTAATCCCTCTTAATTACCCGACCGAACAACGTTGATGTGAGCAAATATGGTGTGTTATGGCATCTCAGCCAGTTATAACCGTTAATGGTTGACTCGTGTCAGGGTGTGGTTTCAGCCACTGGAAGTCACGGCGAGGACGTGTGACTTTGAGTTGTGACGTTGATATCAGTAGTGTCAGTGTGTGTGTGTGTGTGTGTGTGTGTGTGTGTGTGTGTGTGTGTGTGTGTGTGCAGGCACATCGTCTTGGGGTGGGGTCAAAGGCCTCCCACTCCAGTGCACCCCTGTGCTAGCAGAGGATTAGCGGGATTACCCCCTGAGCAGCCATGTCAGTCAGCGTTTCACCAGAGACAACCCCCCCCCCCCCCCCCCCCACCACTCACCCCCATCTAAGCCCCTTATCTCCTCCCTCAGACTGCCATATGAGATATGTACGCTCATGGGTCAATACATTAGGTACACAACCTGGATCAAAATGAGACACCGTCCAGATATTCCCTTACTGCAGTTCAAAAACAGACGTGAATAATGAATGTGGACTCATGCTAATAAGGGTATGCACGACACGCGTGGCAGGTGGCTGTGCTGCTAATAACGTGGTGTACCTGCTCCTCGCCTTGTTTTGTCGACTCGGCGGCGGCCCAGGAAAAAAAGGTCTCAGCACGCGGATAACACTTCAATTACATGGAAATGTGACAACACATGTTGCAGTGGCACAATGATTGATAGTAGGCTAATATAGCTAATATAGACACTTACATCATGTGTTGCCTTCATTATAACACTTATATAAGACTTTTAAAGTCATTTTGATAGTAGGCTAATATAGACACTTACATCATGTGTTGCCTTCATTATAACACTTATATAAGACTTTTAAAGTCATTTTGATAGTAGGCTAATTTAGACACATCATGTGTTGCCTTCATTATAACATTTATATAAGACTTTTAAAGTCATTTTGATAGTAGGCTAATATAGTTAATATAGACACTTACATCATGTGTTGCCTTCATTACAACACTTACATAAGACTTTTAAAGTAATTTTGATAGTAGGCTAATAAAGACACTTGCATCATGTGTTGCCTTCTTGTGATTTACTATATAAATAAACATTGATTGATTGATTGATTTATAACACTTATATAAGACTTTTAAAGTAAATTTGATAGTAGGCTAATTTAGACACATCATGTGTTGCCTTCATTATAACATTTATATAAGACTTTTAAAGTAATTTTGATAGTAGGCTAATATAGACACTTACATCATGTGTTGCCTTCATTATAACATTTATATGAGAATTTTAAAGTCATTTTGATAGTAGGCTAATATAGACACTTACATCATGTGTTGCCTTCATTATAACACTTATATAAGACGTTTAAAGTAATTTTGATAGTGGGCTAATATAGACACCTACATCATGTGTTGCCTTCATTATAACATTTATATAAGACTTTTAAAGTAATTTTGATAGTAGGCTAATATAGCTAACATAGACACTTACATCATGTGTTGCCTTCATTATAACACTTACATAAGACTTTTAAAGTGATTTTGATAGTAGGCTAATGTAGACACTTACATCATGTGTTGCCTTCATTATAACATTTATATAAGACTTTTAAAGTAATTTTGATAGTAGGCTAATATAGCTAATATAGACACTTACATCATGTGTTGCCTTCATTATAACATTTATATAAGACTTTTAAAGTAATTTTGATAGTAGGCTAATATAGCTAATATAGACACTTACATCATGTGTTGCCTTCATTATAACACTTACATAAGACTTTTAAAGTCATTTTGATAGTAGGCTAATATAGACACTTACATCATGTGTTGCCTTCATTATAACACTTATATAAGACTTTTAAAGTAATTTTGATAGTGGGCTAATATAGACACCTACATCATGTGTTGCCTTCATTATAACATTTATATAAGACTTTTAAAGTAATTTTGATAGTAGGCTAATATAGCTAACATAGACACTTACATCATGTGTTGCCTTCATTATAACACTTACATAAGACTTTTAAAGTGATTTTGATAGTAGGCTAATATAGCTAACATAGACACTTACATCATGTGTTGCCTTCATTATAACACTTACATAAGACTTTTAAAGTCATTTTGATAGTAGGCTAATATAGACACTTACATCATGTGTTGCCTTCATTATAACATTTATATAAGACTTTTAAAGTAATTTTGATAGTAGGCTAATATAGCTAATATAGACACTTACATCATGTGTTGCCTTCATTATAACATTTATATAAGACTTTTAAAGTAATTTTGATAGTAGGCTAATATAGCTAATATAGACACTTACATCATGTGTTGCCTTCATTATAACATTTATATAAGACTTTTAAAGTAATTTTGATAGTAGGCTAATATAGCTAATATAGACACTTACATCATGTGTTGCCTTCATTATAACACTTACATAAGACTTTTAAAGTCATTTTGATAGTAGGCTAATATAGACACTTACATCATGTGTTGCCTTCATTATAACATTTATATAAGACTTTTAAAGTAATTTTGATAGTAGGCTAATATAGACACCTACATCATGTGTTGCCTTCATTATAACACTTATATAAGACATTTAAAGTAATTTTGATAGTAGGCTAATATAGACACTTACATCATGTGTTGCCTTCATTATAACATTTATATAAGACTTTTAAAGTAATTTTGATAGTAGGCTAATATAGCTAATATAGACACTTACATCATGTGTTGCCTTCATTATAACATTTATATAAGACTTTTAAAGTAATTTTGATAGTAGGCTAATACCTTCATTATAACACTTACATAAGACTTTTAAAGTAATTTTGATAGTAGGCTATTATAGCTAATTTAGACACTTACATCATGTGTTGCCTTCATTATAACACCTATATAAGACTTTTAAAGTCATTTTGATAGTAGGCTAATATTGCTACTATAGACACTTACATCACGTGTTGCCTTCATTATAACACGTATATAAGACTTTTAAAGTCATTTTGATAATAGGCTAATACAACATATAGACACTTACATCATGTGTTGCCTTCATTATAACACTTATATAAGACTTTTAAAGGCCTTTTGATAGTAGGCTAATATAACATATAGACACTTGCATCATGTGTTGCCTTCATTATAACACTTATATGAGACTTTTAAAGTAATTTTGATAGTAGGCTAATACAGCTAAAATAGACACTTATATAATATGTTGCCTTCATTATAATATTTATGAGACTTTTAAAGTCATTTTGATAGTAGGCTAATATAGCTAATATAGACACTTACATCATGTGTTGCCTTCATTATAACACTTATATGAGACTTTTAAAGTCATTTTGATAGTAGGCTAATATAGACACTTATTACACAGATCTCGTAACAGAGTAATCTTTTCATTAATGTGTTCAATTAATCACACTTTCTAGCCCCAACTTTCAGGGAAAATAGTAGAAATAATCAAAAATTGTTCAAAATACATTTATTCTTTCTTCTTATAAATGCACGTAACATTGGAATTTAACTTTTGCAACAGTAGCATTACTACTTATTAATTACATTAAAAAATCCAAGTTATAAAGTTAAAAAACTACGTAGCCAGATGAACATGAGCCAAAATAAAGAGCCAAACTAAACATAAAGAATAGTAAAGTATGATACATTGAGGGACAATGTATATTAACCATCGTTGAAAAAGTATTGATTGAATGTTTAATATTTGGACATACAACTAGTTAGCATTAGCATACTGTGAAAGTCTCTGTGTGTGGGTTCTCCTGGGACCGACAGAATCTGCTGGAGCCCGGAGTCCAGGTTCAAACAAGTCTTTTATTTTTATGTTTACAATGAGCAATGTCGCCAGCGGCCTCCTTCTCGCTCGTGTGGTTTTTTTTCCCCCTTCTCTCCTCAGCGCTCCCCTCATGGCCTCGGACGCTGCTGATAAAGGAGACAGGTGATTAGATAACCAGCCCCAGCTGGGCAATCTACTCACCTGTCAGCTGGGCTTCGAAGCCGGGCCATACACACTCCCTTCCCACAGGAGTCGCACCGACCACGCCCCCCTCCACACATACAAACTGCAGATGCTAACATCTTCTCACATGTGTTTGAATCAGGGATGTCAAACTCGTTTTCATTGAGGGCCATGTCGCAGTTAGGGCGGCTTGTAAGAGCGAATAATGTATGAATTTGCCTCTGGATTTCATTATTAATTATATAAATTGTTTTAAGTAGATTTTACATGAAAAACTTTACATTTACAAAATTTTATTGTAAAATATAGTGGGGTTTTTTTGTTTGTTTTTACAACATTTTAGGGTAAATGGAAAAACAGTACCATTGGGTTTTTTTTCTCGTTTTTTTTTGGGAGGGGGGGTTACAAAAAAATCTGGCAGCTTAGTTGCCAGAATTTTTGTGTTAAATTGACATTGGTTTATACAACATTATATTGTTAATGGAAAAACAGTACATGTTCTTTTTTTATTCTGGCAACTTAGCTGCCAGTTTTTCTACCATAAAAATAAATGTACAGTCTTTCCATTCACAATAATACACCGTTAAAAACAACAATCGTACATTTTACAGTCAAAAACAGCTCAGTCAACAGAATTTTAACACAAAAAAAGAGTAGTAATATGCTAAAAAGAACAATGTAAAATGTATTGTCATTTTTATTAATTTGATGGGTAGTTTGCTGTTAAGTATTTTTATTCATTTTTATTTAGACAAAAACATGTTTGGAAAGTATGATAATATACTGTAATATTTGTTGCAATATTGCATTGCAAAAAGTCAGTGTTCAAAAACAAGAAAAAAAAATACAAAAATTAGGGTATTTTATTTCAACTAAGCAAAATTATCTGCCAATACAACAAGAAAATTTGGCTTGTCAAGACTTTCCAAAACAAGTAAAACCTCAATGAACCCAAAAATACCTTAAAATAAGTATATTCTCACTAATAACAGGTGCACTTTTCTTGGTAGAAAAAAAAGAGACCTTTTTGCTCAATATGTTGAAAAATATTCTTAAATTAAGTAAATGCTAGTGCCATTATCTTGACATAATGATATGCGCTCGGCATCATGATTTTTTTTTCATGCTTGAAGTAAGAAATGATTACTTTAAAAAAGTAGTTTTATACTTGTGAGTGTTGATGACACAGCTTTGCAACAGTTGATATTCTAGTTTCAAGCATGTTTTACTCAATATAGGTCATCAAATCTCAGCTACAAGCTGTAATATCTTACTGAGATCATTTAGGACCAAAACCCTTAAAACAAGTAAAACACTCTAACATAAAATCTGCTTAGTGAGAAGAATGATCTTATCAGACAGAAAATAAGCAAATATCACCCTTATTATTTATTTAGATTTCAGTTTTTGCAGTGTGGATACTATTAAAGTTTAGAAGGTATGCAATTTCAAGCAGTACATATATTTTTTCTGTCAAATTGGAAAAACAAATCTATTACATTTAGTGAGAAAATATTAAGTACTTTATTGACACATATCATTTCCAAGTGTTTGCAGGCCAGATCTGGACCCCAGGCCTTGAGTTTGACACCTGTGTTTTGAATAAATCATTTGTTATGTAAAACATTTTAAGATAGACTTTTACCTTGTTTCTGCCTGTTTGCGGCTCATAAATATGCAGGATGGATTATGGTAATGTGCCGGTAGTACTTTTGTGAAATGCCAGCTCCGTTATTTGACAGTGCAAACATTTCACCACAATCTCTGTCTTTTTCACTTTTAAATGAACACGAAACCTTTGACCTCTTCTCTCGTCTTCACTGGGCCCTTTGCTCTATTTTCACTTTGTCTTTGTTTTTCTGCACTGCAAAAACTGAAATCTAAGTAAGATTAAATATCTCAAATAAGGGTGATATTTGCTTATTTTATGTCTGATAAGATAATTCTTCTCACTAAGCAGATTTCATGTTAGAGTGTTTTACTTGTTTTAAGTGTTTTGGTCCTAAATGATCTCAGTAAGATATTACAGCTTGTTGCTGAGATTTGATGACCTATATTGAGTAAAACATGCTTGAAACTAGAATATCAACTGTGGCAAAGCTGTGTCATCAACACTCACAAGTATAAAACTACTTTTTTAAAGTAATAATTTCTTATTACTTATTACTTATTTCCTCAAAATTACAATTAAAAACATTTTGGCTGGGGGCCGGGCTGTATATATGCGCACTAATTGACTGAAAGAGCACGCACCTGGCGCGATGATGTCATGTTATGGTTGGGAAAATGCATTTTTAGACAATACGATTTGCCTGAGCGGCTAGGAGACCCCGAGAGTAACAAGCGCTTGCCTTGTCGCCTTTCCATTAAGAACAATAAATGAGTTTTTAGTGTAAGTTTGCTGGTTTCAACAAATGTAATGCCGAGCGCATATCATTATGTCAAGATAATGGCACTAGCATTTACTTAATTTAAGAATATTTTTCAACATATTGAGCAAAAAGGTCTCTTTTTTTTTTCTACCAAGAAAAGTTCACTTGTTATTAGTGAGAATATACTTATTTTAAGGTATTTTTGGGTTAATTGAGGTTAGGTAATTTTCCTTGTTTTGGAAAGTCAAATTTTCTTGTTCTATTGGCAGATCATTTTGCTTAGTTCAAATAAAATACCCTTAATTTTTGTATTTTTTTTCCTTGTTTTTGAACACTGACTTTTTGCAGTGTGCCATAGCCCTTTATTGGCACTCCACTGTTCCTGCCCCATGCACGCACTAATAGTTAAAGCTGCATCACCAATAGGTACACCAGGGGTGTCAAACGTACGGCCCGTGGGCCGGATCAGGCCTGCGAACAGGTTTTTATTCGGCCCGCGGGATGAGTTCGCTAAGTATAAAAATGAGCCGAAATTTTAGAGTGAAAGAAACTGCTGTTCTAAATGTGTCCACTAGATGTCGCAATAGCAATTCTTTGTATCTTTGTAGATGATGCTACATATGTAAAAAAAGAAAAAAAAAGAAAAAAAAATCCCATGCACCACACTGCAAAAAGTCAGTGTTCAAAAATCAAGAAAAAAAATACAAAATTAGGGGTATTTTATTTGTACTAAGCAAAATTATCTGCCAATAGAACAGGCAAATTTGGCTTGTCAAGACTTTCCAAAACAAGTAAAATTAGCTAACCTCAATGAACCCAAAAATACCTTAAGATAAGTATATTCTCACTAATAACAACTGTACTACTATATGAGTACGTATTTTCTATTGTTTTATTGAAAATAAAACAGCAAAGTCCATTTGGCTGTAATCTGTTTTAATTGTGAGACACAATTGTGTCAAAGTCATGATTTTTTTTTTTTTTACATGCTTGAAATAAGAAATTATTACTTTAAAAAATTAGTTTTATACTTGTGAGTGTTGATGACACAGCTTTGCAACAGTTGATATTCTAGTTTCAAGCATGTTTTACTCAATATAGGTCATACAATCTCAGCAACAAGCTGTAATATCTTACTGAGATCATTTAGGACCAAAACCCTTAAAACAAGTAAAACACTCTAACATAAAATCTGCTGAGTGAGAAGAATTATCTTATCAGACAGAAAATAAGCAAATATCACCCTTATTTGAGATATTTAATCTTACTTAGATTTCAGTTTTTGCAGTGCGGTCGAGTAAAATGAGCTAACTACATAAGTAACATCCTGTTATTTGATTTTTATATTATTTTTTTATCTTAAATGATTGGAAATGTACACCAATGAGTTGACTGGTGAACATTATCACATGCTTTATTCAGAAAGTATAAATTACAACAAATAAAGATAGAATACTAACATTATGATTTGTTCATTTTCAGAATGTGCTTGTTTTTTGAACAAAGAAAACAATGTGAAGTTGTCTTTATTTTTAAGTTATCGTGCCGCGATTTTACCAGTCCAGCCACTTGGGAGTAGATTTTTCTCCATGTGGCCCCCCATCTAAAATGAGTTTGACACCCCGTAGGTACACTAACCTTATGGTCGCTGGACCAATACAATGTCCGCATATTTTATCCATTAAACCAATAATCGAAGCAACAACATACAAATTGATGAATTTTCTTATTAAATAATCAATTTAATTGTTAGAGTTCTAACAGAATCACTTTAATTTTGTTTAGTTGGTCATGTTACATTTGCACGGCCACTAGAGTTTGCCCTAAAAAAGGCATATGCAGAGAAAAGGGCAGACAAAGATGGACAAACTCCACAAACAGCACTGTAAAGATGACCATACACGCAGTTCATATAGCGTATTTTCCGGACCATAGGGCGCACCGGATTATAAGGCGTTACAAGACATCCACAGTTTCCAAAAACAATTTGAAATGTGGACTCGTCAGACCACACAACACTTTTACACTTTGTAAAACATCTTAGATGAGCTCGGGCCCAGCGAAGCCGGCGGCGTTCTGGGTGTTGTTGATAAATGACTTTGGCTTTGCATAGTAGAGTTTTAACTTGCACTTACAGATGCAGCGACGAACTGCAGTTACTGACAGTGGTTTTCTGAAGAGTTCCTGAGCCCATGTGGTGATATCCTTTACACACTGATGTCGCTTTTTGATGCAGGGGGATCTAAGGTCCGTAATATCATTGCCAGTGATTTCTCCAGATTCTCTGGACCTTTTAATAATAATAATAATGATGACACTGAGCCCATGTGGTGATGTGCTTTGTCTTCATCACTGCAGACTTTATGAGAGCCCACACACATAATAAAACATCACTTACTGTACAAAGTCTGCTGTCATTAGGATGCCGACTGCTGGGATGTTCATATATTCCCATTTAGATGAAAAATGTCTAATCCTCGCAAAGAAAAGGGGTGGGGCAACATGTGTCTTTCCGTGTCCTTCTCGCCTGTGTGGGGTCCTAAACGGTTGTCAAAGTGTACCAACTTGTCGGAATACCTACTCAGACATCTCATGTCCAGGTGAGACATATGATTTATGATCTAGAATAAACTTCCAGGTAGCAAGGAAGCGAGGAAGCAGCCGGCTGCGTTTCTGGGTGTTGTTGATAAATGGCTTTGGCTTTGCATAGTAGAGTTTTAACTTCTTGCACTTACAGATGTAGCGACGAACTGTAGTTACTGACAGTGGTTTTCTCAAGTAATCCTGAGCCCATGTGGTGATATCCTTTACACACTGATGTCACTTTTTGATGCAGTACCACCAGAGGGATCCAAGGTCCGTAATATCATTGCCAGTGATTTCTCCAGATTCTCTGGACCTTTTAATAATAATAATAATAATAATAATGATGACACTGAGCCCATGTGGTGATGTGCTTTGTCTTCATCACTGCAGACTTTATGAGAGCCCACACACATAATAAAACATCACTTACTGTACAAAGTCTGCTGTCATTAGGATGCCGACTGCTGGGATGTTCATGTATTCCCATTAAGATGAAAAATGTCTCGTAATCCTCGCAAAGAAAAGGGATGGGGGCGGGCAGCAAGTGTCTTTCCGTGTCCTTCTCGCCAGTTTGGGATCCTTAACGGTGGTCAAAGTGTACCAACATGACGGAATACCTACTCAGACATCACATTTCCAGGTGAGATACATGATTTATGATCTAGAATAAACATCCAGGAAGCGAGGAAGCAGCAGACCACTCGATGATATAAACAACTGTATGAACCACCTATTCACCATTTTTCTAGTCATTTGTCAACAAAGCCACAAATATATACATTTTTAACCACACAACAGGATGTTTTGCCTAATGTTCACACTTTTTGTGACAGTTTTGGAACAACTCGAGTAGAGAGCTATCTTATAAAACGAACACGGAGATGTCCTGTGGGATACATTGTGGTCATCTACATGCTTTTATTTCTGCTTTTCAGTGTTGTATTGAACAATAACCGTCGCTGAGTTCTATAAACTCGTAAAAGTACACGGAGGTTTACCACCAGCATGTCAGATGTCGAGATCTTAAGAGGCCTACGGGCTGAGTGGATGATCTCATCTATCCCAGAATGAGCAAACAAATCCTAACAAGAGCAGCACCAAGACCGGGTTTACCAGGTGAGCCAAGATGCAGCTCAAGACACAGCCTGGTCCTCCTTAAGGTCTTTAACTGCAGCTAAGGCCATTTAAAAAGTCTATAAATGCAGTGGATCCGTGCTAGCTGCCTGTGCAACCCGAGAGGATTTCCACTCTTGATCCTGCAGAAAGGCTTTTATCCCTCGCTTGCTGTCCTTCCTGGACATGAAGGCATGAAACCTTGCGGCAGGTTGCCAGGCTCACATGGGGCTTAGCTGTCAAATCTCGCACACGTTCAGCAAGAAACAGCCGATCTTTTGCTGTATTGAACTGACGTAAAGCCGTTTAAAAATATATATATATATATATAATATATATATATATATATATTCCTTTTTTTTTTTTAACAAGTCTTAAGATGATTTAAGTCAGGGGTCGCCGGCCCGCCAGCGTCCAAAATCTGGCCTCCGGGATGTCCCAATTTTTAAAAAAATTGTATTTTTAAATCTGTCCTTTCTAATCCATTTTCTTACTCTCGGGTGGCATCATCATGCATATATGTATATATATATATATATATATATATATATATATATATATATATATATATATATATATATATATATATATATATATATATATATATATATATATATATAGTATGTATGTCTGTACAGGGGATTTTATAAAATATATATAATATAAGAAAATCCCCTGAAGAGCAGGGAAACCTGCGAAACAGGCTTGTAGGGATGAAATAGCCTCTGTGTTTTTTCCTGACCTAACGTATAAAAATATGTATGTATATATATATATATATATATATATATATACTACCGTTCAAAAGTTTAGGGTCACCCAAACAATTTTGTGGAATAGCCTTCATTTCTAAGA
>NC_084755.1:13977743-13995243 GCF_033978785.1 Entelurus aequoreus
CATTTCTCAACCAGCTATTGCAAGGAATTAAGGGATTTCACCATCTACGGTCCGTAATATCATCAAAGGGTTCAGAGAATCTGGAGAAATCAGTGCACGTAAAGAGCTAAGCCCGTGACCTTCGATCTCTCAGGTTGTACTGCATCAACAAGCGACATCAGTGTGTAAAGGATATCACCACATAGGCTCAGGAACACTTCAGAAACCCACTGTCAGTAACTACAGTTGGTCGCTACATCTGTAAGTGCAAGTTAAAACTCTCCTATGCAAGGCGAAAACCGTTTATCAACAACACCCAGAAACGCCGTCGGCTTCGCTGGGCCCGAGCTCATCTAAGATGGACTGATACAAAGTGGAAAAGTGTTCTGTGGTCTGATGAGTCCACATTTCAAATTGTTTTTGGAAACTGTGGACGTCGTGTCCTCCGGACCAAAGAGGAAAAGAACCATTTGGATTGTTATAGGCGCAAAGTTGAAAAGCCAGCATGTGTGATGGTATGGGGGTGTATTAGTGCCCAAGGCATGGGTAACTTACACATCTGTGAAGGCGCCATTAATGCTGAAAGTTACATACAGGTTTTGGAGCAACATCTGTTGCCATCCAAGCAACGTTACCATGGACGCCCCTGCTTATTTCAGCAAGACAATGCCAAGCCACGTGTTACATCAACGTGGTTTCATAGTAAAAGAGTGCGAGTACTAGACTGGCCTGCCTGTAGTCCAGACCTGTCTCCCATTGAAAATGTGTGGTGCATTATGAAGCCTAAATTACCACAACGGAGACCCCCGGACTGTTGAACAACTTAAGCTGTACATCAAGCAAGAATGGGAAAGAATTCCACCTGAGAAGCTTCAAAAATTGGTCTCCTCAGTTCCCAAACGTTTACTGAGTGTTGTTAAAAGGAAAGGCCATGTAACACAGTGGTGAACATGCTCTTTCTCAACTACTTTGGCACGTGTTGCAGCCATGAAATCCTAAGTTAATTATTATTTGCAAAAAAAAAATAAAGTTAATGAGTTTGAACATCAAATAGCTTGTCTTTGTAGTGCATTCAATTGAATATGGGTTGAAAAGGATTTGCAAATAATTGTATTCAGTTTATATTTACACTACCGTTCAAAAGTTTGGGGTCACATTGAAATGTCCTTATTTTTGAAGGAAAAGCACTGTACTTTTCAATGAAGATAACTTTAAACTAGTCTTAACTTTAAAGAAATACACTCTATACATTGCTAATGTGGTAAATGACTATTCTAGCTGCAAATGTCTGGTTTTTGGTGCAATATCTATATAGGTGTATAGAGGCCCATTTCCAGCAACTATCACTCCAGTGTTCTAATGGTACAATGTGTTTGCTCATTGGCTCAGAAGGCTAATTGATGATTAGAAAACCCTTGTGCAATCATGTTCACACATCTGAAAACAGTATAGCTCGTTACAGAAGCTACAAAACTGACCTTCCTTTGAGCAGATTGAGTTTCTGGAGCATCACATTTGTGGGGTCAATTAAACGCTCAAAATGGCCAGAAAAAGAGAACTTTCATCTGAAACTCGACAGTCTATATATGTTCTTAGAAATGAAGGCTATTCCACAAAATTGTTTGAGTGACCCCAAACTTTTGAACGGTAGTGTAACTGCGATGTGGCCCTCAGTGAAAACTACTTTGACGCCTCTGTTTGAAAGGAAAGAGGTTCTTCTTCTTAAAAAAACAATTGTCCCTTAAAAATATTTTACTTATAAATCTCTCTGATACCTCCAGAGGGACGTACACATGCGAGCTGCCACCCACCATGGCCGCTATAACCTTTACTGAGGACCATAGCCAAGGCTGTGCGGTCCCGATGCCCCAGGCCTACTGTCGACTCACTATTGTAGGGTCACTCCAGGGAGTTTTCTGAGAGTTTGACCGTTTGGTGTCAAAAAGTAACTACAACTGAAGTCCAAATACGTTTTTGAAGAACCTCAGTCGGTAGAAATGCTGAATGTCTTTGAGATAAGTAGTGTTTACTCTGGGTCCAATCAGTTGTCAAGTGGGTTGCATGTATCCTCTCGTAGCTGACTGGCAGAACTGAAGTAAAGCCTTTTTTATGAGCACAGGGAAGGAAGACAGAAGACAAACATGATAAGAGGCCGGCTGTTGGTAGAAATTACAGACTGCAAGCGGCTCTTAATGGAGTTCAGCTCAGGGTTGAGGGAAGTGAGGTCGCTCAGTCATCAACACTCGGCACTGACGCTTCCTGCATTCCTCAAATTCAGAGTCACCGGGATGAGAGGATGATTACTGCATTGGGCTTCAGCTTCTAAGTTGAGTCTGCCGATAGAATTACAGAACTGGACGATTCCTGCAGTACTGACTTGTGCCCTTCAGCAAGACAGTGAATATGTCCTCTAAGACAGTGGTCCCCAACCTTTTTGTAGCTGCGGACCGGTCAACGCTAGAAAATTTGGGTGAAATTTAATTATTTTTATTTATTATTATTTTTTTTTTCTTCATAAAAAAATACAATCATGTGTGCTTACGGACTGTATCCCTGCAGACTGTATTGATCTATATTGATATATAATGTATATATTGTGTTTTTTATGTTGATTTAATAAATAAATAAAAAAAATATATTTTTTATTTTTTTATTTCTTGTGCGGCCCGGTACCAACCGGTCCGCGGCCCGGTGGTTGGGGACCACTGCTCTAAGAGTCAATGATAGTCCTGTATACATATACGGTCAAACCTGCCTGTAGCGACCACTCGAGGGAAAGAGCAAGAGTAGCCTCACTATACGACGGGAAGCGTTGGAATTTTGAGAACAAATGAGGGCCAATGCTAATTGGCGTAGGCTAATATAATGCGTCTGCCTACATTGATGTAGTATGTACGACACCGCCACGCCCCAAATGCGAGGTAACTACATTTTTTCGCTAAATCTGTAAATGTAACTTAAAACTCTACTATGCAACGCGAATGCCATTTATCAACAACACCCAGAAACGCCGCCGGCTTCACAGGGCCCCGAGCTCATCTAAGATGGACTGATGCAGAGTGTAAAAGTGTTCTGTGGTCTGACGAGTCCACATTTAGAATTGTTTTGGAAACTGCAGACGTCGTGTCCTCCGAACCAAAGAGGAAAAGAACCATCCGTATTGTTATAGGCGCAAAGTTCAAAAGCCGGCATCTGTGATGGTATGGGGGTAACTTACACATGAAATATTTTAACAGCCCTAGTTTTTTTTACCTTTTTTTAGGACATGTCAGGCACCCTTATGATGATTTGAAAGGTTGCCCAGATAAGGACCATGGCAGGCTTCTTTTCAGTTCAAGTACAAGAACATGGTTGAAAAGGGACCCTTCTGAAAAGTTTAGGCCATTTTTGGGTCCTGCCTGGACCTTAATGAAAGCTTTTGATATGTTTTGGACATCCTGGACCAATTAGGTAGGGATAATAGAGGTTGAGTTGATTCAGCTAAAAAAAATGGTTTGATATGCATAAGTTATCATTAAATGATAAGAAAACTAAATTTATGGTGTTTAGTGGTGCAAGGACAAATTGTGAAGCAAAATTTTAATCAAATTTAGTGGAAATTGATAGAGTATACGAAATTAAATTCTTGGGAATAATAGTTGATCATAAATTATGTTGGAAACCGCATATTGAATATATAAAGGGAAAAATCTCCAAATCCATTGCTATTCTTTACAAAGTAAGACACATGCTGAATAAGAAATGTCTGCATATGTTATATTATTCTTTTATTTTTCTATATTTAACATATTGTGTTGAAGTTTGGGGAAATGTTTATAGAACAAACATAGACCCAATAATTCAACTTCAAAAAAGGGTCATTAGAATAATACACAAAGCGTGCTGCTATGAACATACCAATCCATTATTTATAAGTTCTAATGTGTTAAAGTTTTCAGATATTGAGTTTTTAAAAACAATGGAAATTATGTTTCAAGTAAAGAACAACAGCCTTCCATCTTGTATTCTTAGATTATTTAAATTAAAAGGAGAAAACACTAATTTACGGGGGATATTGATTTTTGAAATAGGTAAAGTTAGAAGGAACATAAAATACAAATGTATTTCAGTTTTAGGAGTTAAATGGTGGAACAAGCTCAGTGATGAGCTGAAGACATGTAGTTGTTTGTTAAGGTTTAAGAAAACCTTGAAAGGTGAAATAATTGAAAATTATAAAATATAGCAACAATTACTTTCATCCCATTGATTTTTTTTAACGATGTTCCAGGTAATCTAATTGTCAGTGAATATATAGGATAGGCAAATATAAGCTTTGGCTTCAGCCTATTCCTTTTTAGGTCATTCTTTTTCTTTTCTTTTCTTTTTGTGTATAAATGTGTATGATTGTTAAATATGTCTAATCTGTACTGTTAATCTGGTCACACAAAAAAATGTTGATGGTTGATTCTATGACCGAAATAAACTTATTTCATTCATTAGGAGCTATGGCAGCAACCTAAAATAATGTATCAGATGAGAATTGTTGGAGATTTTAGAAAATCAGCCAATCTGAAAAGTGGAATTTTGTATGCCCTTTTAAAGATTAAAGATTAAAGTACCAATGATTGTCACACACACACTAGATGTGGTGAAATTTGTCCTCTGCATTTGACCCATCCCCTTGGGGAGCAGTTTGGGGTTTTGAGTCCCCCCAGGACTTTAAAAACAGTTTCAGCCAACTAAAAAAACACATTTTGATATAGGTAAGGTGAAAAGTTGTGTTTTGTGACATTTTTGGCCCCAAACTTTTCCACTAAAACCTGACATTTGTGCATGTTCACCATGACTGTTGGTAAGGACAAACAGTTTTATGAATATGAAAATGTAGATCCACCCCAATGTTCTGGGTGTGGAGAGATGAGATATCATGTACTGTATATGAGGACTCATGAGGAAATTTGATTTATGACCTCTGCTCATTTTGGTGGAGTCCAACATGAAAAGCTTTTCCAAATGCAACCTTGCATTCTCAGCCTGTGCAACAATATTTTTTGGGCGTCTCCGACAGCATTTAATTTTTTCCCACAGTCTATGAACAATCAGTTCTGCATTTTAAATCACAGCCATTACAAGCGGGTACTTGGCAACCTTTTGGGGGAATACGTTGGCTCGTCCCCCAGAGTCGCTCGCCTCGCATTGTAAATCTTGCACCATCTGGGCACAATCTGTCTCCCAGATCCCATGAAATGTCAAAGCTCCATCACGCTAGTGCATTGTGATGGTCTCATGTCCACTGGTGGCATCCTCACCTTTAAAGGGGAACTGCTCGTTTTGGGGAATTTTGCCTATCGTTCACACTAGTGTTGTCCCGATACTAATATTTTGGTACCGGTACCAAAATTATTTCGATACTTTTCGGTACTTTTCTAAATAAAGGGGACCACAAAAAATTGCATTATTGGCTTTATTTTAACAAAAAATCTTAGGGTACATTAAACATATGTTTCTTATTGCAAGTTTGTCCTTAAATAAAATAGTGAACATACTAGACAACTTGTCTTTTAGTAATAAGTAAGCAAACAAAGGCTCCTAATTTAGTCTGCTGACATATGCAGTAACATATTGTGTCATTTTCCATTCTATTATTTTGTCAACATTATTAAGGACAAGTGGTAGAAAATGAATTATTCATCTACTTGTTCATTTACTGTTAATATCTGCTTACTTTCTCTTTTAATATGTTCTATCTACACTTCTGTTAAAATGTAATAATCACTTATTCTTCTGTTGTTTGATGCTTTACATTAGTTTTGGATGATACCACAAATTTGGGTATCAATCCGATACCAAGTAGTTAAAGGATCATACATTGGTCATATTCAAAGTCCTCATGTGTCCAGGGACATATTTCCGTTTATAAACATAATATACATTTAATTAAAACGAAAAGATGTTGTGATGCCCAAAAATATCAACGTAATCATAGTAGTATCGACTAGTGCCTCAAGTGGCCTAGTGGTTAGAGTGTCCGCCCTGAGATCGGTAGGTTGTGAGTTCAAACCCCGGCCGAGTCATACCAAAGACTATAAAAATGGGACCCATTATCTCCCTGCTTGGTACTCAGCATCAAGGGTTGGAATTGGGGGTTAAATCACCAAAAATGATTCCCGGGCGCGGCATTGCTGCTGCTTACTGCTCCCCTCACCTCCCAGGAGGCGGGGGGGGATCAAGGGGATGGGTCAAATGCAGAGGACAAATTTCACCACACCTAGTGTGTGTTTGTGTGACAATCATTGGTACTTTAACTTTAACTTTAGATACACTCCTGTACTTGGTATCATTACAGTGGATGTCAGGTGTAGATCCAAGAATGGTGATTGTTTACATTTTGAAGCCGGTGAGCTACGGTGTGTAGTGAAGCATGTTTAGCTATTCCTCGTCCTGCAGGGATGATACTTCTAAGAAACGTACTTTATTTGTCGCCATGGAGGCGAGGATTAGTGATTCAGAAGTAGCTTTACATTTAGAAAAATAAATAAATAATATGACTCCATTAATGCGCCCTATAATCCGGTGCCCCTTATATATGAAAAAAGATCGAAAATAGACCGTTCATCGGCAGTGCGCCTTACAATCGGGCGTGCCCTATGGTCCTTAAAATACGGTAACTTATTTCAGTGTTTTTCTACCTTTTTTGAGCCAAGGCATATTTTTTTCATTGATAAAATCCAGCAGAAAATGTTAAAATGAAACCCAATAGGCTATATTGACAATATAAAGTCCTTCTCATCAAATACCTGACACAATTGTTGGATATGACTTCAAACCATAACCATCCATGCATCAATAATTATCTTGTCTCAAAGTAGGCTCACAAAGCAATTATCTACCTGCTGCCACCTACTGATACGGAGGTGTATTACATGGTTACTCTGCTGATTTCTGGACAGCACCGACACTCAACAACGGCACATTATTTGCGGATTATAATTATTGGTTTGCAAAATATATTATTTTGACCAATTACGCGAAATTGCATAATTTCGCTCGGCACACCAAACAATATCTCATGGCACACTGGTGTGTTCTGGCACAGTGGTTGAAAAACACTGCATCTAACCAACACCTTTTACCCATAAAATAGGCTATTTTCAAGAAGAAGTACGTCGTGCCTGCGTACAATATCACAACAAATGGCAATCATATTGTTATTGTCAGTACTATCAGAAAACAAAGACTAAAACCAACTACAACCAACTCTAGCAATGGTTGTACTAGTGAAAATAAGTAGAGCCTGCTTAGCAACCTAAAGTACACCCAAAACTAAAGAGGAGACATTTTACCAAGGTCTGCATATAGGTTACTGTTTCAAACCTTTCAAACGTTTTATTGGTTTGCAAACAATATTTGTTTGACCAATTAGGTAGAATTGCATCATTTCCCACGGCACACCAAACAATATCTCACGGTACACCAGTGTGCCGTGGCACAGTGGTTGAAAAACACTGCCTTATTTGTTGCCTAAATGGTTAATGGGTGCATTTAGCCTGTACTCAGCATGGCTCCATAAAGGCCTACTGAAAGCCACTACTACCGACCATGCAGTCTGATAGTTTATATATCAATGATGAAATCTTAACATTGCAACACATGCCAATACGGCCGGGTTAACTTACAAAGTGCAATTTTAAAATTCCTGCCACACTTCCGGTTGAAAAACTCCTTTGGATATGATTTATGCGTGTGACGTCACAAAATCCACGGAAGTGGTTGGACCCCATCGACCCGATACAAAAACCTCTTGTTTTCTTCGACAAAATTCCACAGTATTCTGGACATCTGTGTTGGTGAATCTTTTGCAATTTGTTTAATGAACAATGGAGGCTGCAAAGAAGAACGTTGTAGGTGGGATCGATCGGTGTATTAGCGGCTAAGTACAATACTTACAGCAACACAACAAGGACTACTTACTACGCCTAGCCGATGCTTGCCGCCAAACCCACGGATGAAGTCCTTCGTCGCGTCGTCGATCGCTGGAACGCAAGTGAGCACGGCTGTTGATGGGAAGATGAGGGCTGGCTGGCGTAGGTGGAGCGCTAATGTTTTTATCATAGTTCTGTGAGGTCCGGTTGCTAAGTTGCTAAATTAGCCTTAGCGTCGTTAGCAACAGCCTTGTTAAGCCTTACCAGGCTGAGAATTTTTAACCGTGTAGTTACATGTACATGGTTTAATAGTATTGTTGATCTTCTGTCTATCCTTCCAGTCAGGGGTTTATTTATTTTGTTTCTATCTGCAGTTAAGCACGATGCTATCACGTTAGCTCAGTAGCTAAGTGTGTCACCGATGTATTGTCGTGGAGATAAAAGTCACTTTAAATGTCCATTTCGCGTGCTCGACTCTCATTTTCAAGCGGATATAGTATCCGAGGTGGTTTAAAATACAAATCCGTGATCCACAATAGAAAAAGGAGAGAGTGTGGAATCCAATGAGCCAGCTTGTACCTAAGTTACGGTCAGAGCGAAAAAAGATACGTCCATCACTGCCTCTCTAGTCATTCACTGTAACGTTCCTCATCTACGAATCTTTCATCCTCGCTCAAATTAAAGGGGTAATCGTCGCTTTGTCGCTCCGAATCTCTCACTCCATTGTAAACAACGGGGAATTGTGAGGAATACTAGCTCCTGTGACGTCACGCTACTTCCGGTACAGGCAAGGCTTTTTTTTATCAGCGAGCAAAAGTTGCGAACTTTATCGTCGATTTTCTCTACTAAATCCTTTCAGCAAAAATATGGCAATATCGCGAAATTATCAAGTATGACACATAGATTGGATCTGCTATTCCCGTTTAAATAAAAAAAAATCATTTCAGTAGGCCTATAATAAGCATGTCTCTATAGCAGCAAGTGTGGCCTGGGCCTTGTTTTATAAACTCGGTCCATAACACATCAATTTTAAATATAATTAATTTAAAAAAAGGTTGAAATGGACACATATTTGTTTCCTCTACCACAACGGGCTTTTTTGTTACACCCATAATGTGTCACCACAAAATATTACGACACGGTCGTGTGATCGCTTGCAAAAAAGTGCAAAGAAAGCATTTTTTTTCAACGGAAGCGTGTGGGAAGCAGGAAAAACAGCCACAAAAAAAAAAAAAATAGGCCAGCTTGACACAGTTGCAGTTTTTCGACAACATGAGCGCTCTTTTACAGTATACATTATTTTTGTTACAGCTTTAAAAGCAGCTCCCAGCATCGTCGGTGCGCCTTATAGTCCGGTGTGCCTTATGTATGAAAAAGATCAAAAATAGACCATTCAGCGGTCAGTGCGCCTTATAATCCGATGAGCCTTATATATGAAAAAAGATCGAAAATAGACCATTCATCGGTCGTGCGCCTTATAATCCGGTGTGCCTTATATATGAAAAAAGATCGAAAATAGACCATTCATCGGTCGTGCGCCTTATAATCCGATGAGCCTTATATATGAAAAAAGATCGAAAATAGACCATTCATCGGTCGTGCGCCTTATAATCCGGTGTGCCTTATATATGGAAAAGGTCGAAAATAGACCATTCAGCGGTCAGTGCGCCTTATAATCCGATGAGCCTTATATATGAAAAAATATCGAAAATAGACCATTCGTCGTCGGTGCATCTTATATATGAAAAAAAGAACAAAAATCGACCATTCATCGTTCGTGCGCCTTATAATCCAGTGTGCTTTATATATGAAAAAAAGATCGAAAATAGACCATTCATCGGCCGTGCGCCTTATAATCCGGTGCGCCTTATACACGAAAAAGGTTGAAAATACACCATTCATCGGTCGTGTGCTTTATAATCCGGTGCGCTTTATATATGAAAAAAAGATCGAAAATAGACCATTCATCGGCCGTGCGCCTTATAATCTGGTGCGCCTTATATACGAAAAAGGTTGAAAATACACCATTCATAGGTCGTGTGCTTTATAATCCAGTGCATTTTATGTATGAAAAAAGATCAAAAATAGACCATTCATCGTTCGTGCGCCTTATAATCCGGTGCGCTTTATATATGAAAAAAAGATCGAAAATAGACCATTCATCGGCCGTGCGCCTTATAATCCGGTGCGCCTTATATATGAAAAAGGTCGAAAATACACCATTCATCGGTCGTGTGCTTTATAATTCAGTGCGTTTTATGTATGAAAAAAGATCAACAATAGACCATTAATCGGTCGTACGCCTTATAATCCGGTGCGCTTTATATATGAAAAAAAGATCGAAAATAGACCATTCATCGGCCGTGCGCCTTATAATCCGGTGCGCCTTATATACCAAAAAGGTTGAAAATACACCATTCATAGGTCGTGTGCTTTATAATCCAGTGCATTTTATGTATGAAAAAAGATCAAAAATAGACCATTCATCGTTCGTGCGCCTTATAATCCGGTGCGCTTTATATATGAAAAAAAGATCGAAAATAGACCATTCATCGGCCGTGCGCCTTATAATCCGGTGCGCCTTATATACGAAAAAGGTTGAAAATACACCATTCATAGGTCGTGTGCTTTATAATCCAGTGCATTTTATGTATGAAAAAAGATCAAAAATAGACCATTCATCGTTCGTGCGCCTTATAATCCGGTGCGCTTTATATATGAAAAAAAGATCGAAAATAGACCATTCATCGGCCGTGCGCCTTATAATCCGGTGCGCCTTATATATGAAAAAGGTCGAAAATACACCATTCATCGGTCGTGTGCTTTATAATCCAGTGCGTTTTATGTATGAAAAAAGATCAAAAATAGACCATTCATCGGTCGTGCGCCTTATAATCCAGTGCGCCTTATATATGAAAAAAGATACAAAATAGACCATTCATCGGTCGTGTGCCTTATAATCCAGTGCGCCATACATATGAAAAAAGATATAAAAATAGACTATTCGTCGGTCGTGCGCCTTATAATCCAGTGCGCTTTATGGTCCGGAAAATACGGTACCTTATTTGTTACCTAACTGGTTAATGGGTGCATTTAGCCTGTACTCAGCATTGCTCCATAATAAGCATGTCTCTATAGCAGCAAGTGTGGCCTTGGCCTTCTTTTTAAAATTCGGTCCCATAGCACATCAATTCTAAATGTAGTTAATGTAAAAAAAAAAGGTTGAAATGGACACATATTTGTTTCCTCTACCACAACGGGCTTTTTTGTTACACCCATAATGTGTCAGCACATAATATTACGACATGGTCATTTTTCACGGGCCTTGTGGTTGTTTCCGGATGAGGAGATGCTGCTCCGTATTGATGTAAGTAAAGTCTGAATGTCATTAAAACAGTTAGCTCCATCTTTTGACACTTCTTCCACTCCCATCCTTGCACGCTACACCGCTACCACAAAGACGACTGGGAAAGAGACGCTGCCAAAGGTGAGCCACGTAAATAAGACCGCCCACAAAACGGTGCATCCGGAAGCGACTGTCAGAAAGCGGCTTGAAGATGATCTGTAAAACATCATCTGTGCAACATTTTGACCAAAGAACCACCATTACATGTTATGTAGACCACAAGGAAGTCTTTTATATTTAGAAAATATAGTATGACTCCTTTAATGCACCCTATAATCCAGTGCGCCTTACATATGAAAAAGGTCGAAAATAGACCATTCGTTGGTCGTGCGCCTTATACACTACCGTTCAAAAGTTTGGGGTCACCCAAACAATTTTGTGGAATAGCCTTCATTTCTAAGAACAAGAATAGACTGTCGAGTTTCAGATGAAAGTTCTCTTTTTCTGGCCATTTTGAGCGTTTAATTGACCCCACAAATGTGATGCTCCAGAAACTCAATCTGCTCAAAGGAAGGTCAGTTTTGTAGCTTCTGTAACGAGCTAAACTGTTTTCAGATGTGTGAACATGATTGCACAAGGGTTTTCTAATCATCAATTAGCCTTCTGAGCCAATGAGCAAACACATTGTACCAATAGAACACTGGAGTGATAGTTGCTGGAAATGGGCCTCTATACACCTATGTAGATATTGCACCAAAAACCAGACATTTGCAGCTAGAATAGTCATTTACCACATTAGCAATGTATAGAGTGTATTTCTTTAAAGTTAAGACTAGTTTAAAGTTATCTTCATTGAAAAGTACAGTGCTTTTCCTTCAAAAATAAGGACATTTCAATGTGACCCCAAACTTTTGAACGGTAGTGTATATGAAAAAGATCGAGAAAAAAAACCCATCATCAGTCATGCGACTTATTATCCGGTGCGCCTTATATATGAAAAAAGATCGAAAATAGACCATTCGTCGGTCGTGCGCCTTATAATCCGGTGCGCCTTATATATGAAAAAGATCGAAAATAGACCATTCATCGGTTGTGCGCCTTGTAATCCGGTGCGCCTTATATATGAAAAAAGATCGCAAATAGACCATCGTCTGTGCGCCTTATAGTCTGGTGCGCCTTATGAAAAGATCAAGGGGGGTATATAATTTTTTTTTTTTTTTTGTTTGTCAGAAAAAAATACAATCATGTGTGCTTACGGACTGTATCACTGCAGACTGTATTGATATATATTGATATATAATGTAGGAACCAGAATATTAATAACAGAAAGAAACAACCCTTTTGTGCGAATGAGTGTAAATGGGGGAGGGAGGTTTTTTGGGTTGGTGCACTAATTGTAAGTGTATCTTGTGTTTTTTATGTGGATTTAATTATTATTTTTTTAAATACTTTTTTTTTTTTTTTTTTTTAATTTCTTGTGCGGTACCGGGCTTTTTTGTTACACCCATAATGTGTCAGCACATAATATCACGACACGGTCGTGTGATCGCTTGCAAAAAAGTGCAAAGAAAGCATTTTTTTTCACCGGAAGCGTGTGGGAAGCAGGAAAAACAGCCACAAAAAAAAAAAAAAAATAGGCCAGCTTGACACAGTTGCAGTTTTTCGACAACATGAGCGCTCGTTTACAGTATACCTTTATTTTTTTGTTACAGCTTTAAAAGCAGCTCCCAGCATGAATAAACGTTATCATCGTCGGTGCGCTGTATCTGAATTGATGGCAGTGGTGAAAGCTACATTGTGAAACTCTCAAAAGCACCTTTGTCTCCCACATATGCTCGCACCTTATAAATAGAATTAATGACTTATCACTGATGTCACCTGTTATCGTTCTCCCTGTTTTTTTTAAATATATATATATTTTTTCATAAACATGCCATCAACTTGTTTCCAGTCCGAAGCGTTGTTGCTTTAA
Source organism: Entelurus aequoreus (assembly GCF_033978785.1). Taxonomy (NCBI): domain Eukaryota; kingdom Metazoa; phylum Chordata; class Actinopteri; order Syngnathiformes; family Syngnathidae; genus Entelurus; species Entelurus aequoreus. The sequence goes on from NC_084755.1 coordinate 13,990,942, forward strand.
TTCTTCGCTGTGAAGCATCAGCAGCTGTGTTTAGAGTCCGAAAGGCGTCTGTGATAACCATCATTTCGCCGCCATTTGATGTGTGTCAAAGCCGTCGCCCTGCTGCCTGAGACCTGTAATATCTTGGCCCCTCAGAAGTCCTATGTTTTCATTAGGCCTTGCCTGGCTGGGGCTCATTATGTGCACGGGTAACCTTTTTAAAGACACACTACAGCACGGGTGTCCAAACTTTTTCCACTGAGGGCCGCACACTGAAAAATCAAAGCAAGCGGGGGCCATTTTGATACTTTTTATTTTAAAAACCAATACAATATATGGATAAAAAATATACATCTCCACTCAGGCTTGATCCCGGGGACCCCGAAGGATTTTTGTCAAAAAAATATTTAAAATGTGTCATTATTTTGTATTATTAATATTCAAGGTTTAAATCTCTAGACCAGGGGTCACCAACCTTTTTGAAACCAAGAGCTACTTCTTGGGTACTGATTAATGCGAAGGGCTACCAGTTTGATACACACTTAAATAAATTACCAGAAATAGCCAATTTGCTCAATGTACCTTTAACTCTATGTTATTATTAATAATTAATGATATTTACACTTAATTGAACGGTTTAAAAGAGGAGAAAACACAAAAAAAAATGAAAATTACATTTTGAAACATAGTTTATCTTCAATTTCGAATCTTTAAAATTCAAAATTCAACCAAAAAAAAGAAGAGAAAAACTAGCTAATTCGAATGTTTTTGAAAAAATGGAAAAAATAATTCATGGAACATCATTAGTAATTTTTCCTGATTAAGATTAATTTTAGAATTTTGATGACATGTTTTAAATAGGTTAAAATCCAATCTGCACTTTGTTAGAATATATACCAAATTGGACCAAGCTATATTTCTAACAAAGACAAATCATTATTTCTTCTAGATTTTCCAGAACATAAATTTTAAAAGAAATACAAAAGACTTTGAAATAAGATTTAAATTTGATTGTACAGATTTTCTAGATTTGCCAGAATAATTTTTTTGAATTTTAATCATAATAAGTTTGAAGAAATATTTCACAAATATTCTTCGTCGAAAAAACAGAAGCTAAAATGAAGAATTAAATTAAAATGTATTTATTATTCTTTACAATAAAACAAATACATTTACTTGAACATTGATTTAAATTGTCAGGAAAGAAGAGGAAGGAATTTAAAAGGTAAAACGGTATATGTGTTTAAAAATCCTAAAATCATTTTTAAGGTTGTATTTTTTCTCTAAAATTGTCTTTCTGAAAGTTATAATAAGCAAAGTAAAAAAAGTAATGAAATTATTTAAACAAGTGAAGACCAAGTCTTTAAAATATTTTCTTGGATTTTCAAATTCTATTTGAGTTTTGTCTCTCTTAGAATTAAAATGTCGGGCAAAGCGAGACCAGCTTGCTAGTAAATAAATCAAATTTAAAAAATAGAGGCAGCTCACTGGTAAGTGCTGCTATTTGAGCTATTTTTAGAACAGGCCAGCGGGCTACTCATCTGGTCCTTACGGGCTACCTGGTGCCCGCGGGCACCACGTTGGTGACCCCTGCTCTAGATCAACATTAGGTCTATCTGTCAATATAAAGTTTTTAAAGAGTTTTTGTCAAAGAAAACCCAGTTTTTTTATGGAAAAAACACAAAATATGCAATATTTTCAACCAATAAAATGTTTAAGTGGAATGTTTGAGATTATATAATAATTGGAGCCTTAAAAAAGTCAATAACTCATAACAACATGAGCAATGACATTTAAAAAAAACAAAAAAAAAAGTCCCACTAAAATTATCGGGGATCCAAAAGGGTCTTGCTCAGTAAAGTTTAAAAAAATAAATGATAATTTTTTTTTTACTTTTAACACAATAGTCTCAAGATCAACTTCAGTTCTATCCATCAATTATAAGTTTTATTGTTGTTTAGGTTTTTTGTTTGTTCGTTTTAGGCCCTTCTTTAAAAAAAAAAAAAAATTAGTTTTTTAAATGGCAAACAAAATATGCAACATTTCCCCCAAAAAATATCTCAAAGTGGAATATTTAATGTGATGTAATTGGAGCATTGAATAGGTCAATAATTCATAATGACATTGATTTTTATACATTATTATTTTTTAAAGAAAGCAACAGCCTGCATGGCAGCTTTGTGTTATTAGAGTCAATACTGCAACATTTTCTTGTTACATTTCACCTGTTTGCTCTTTTATACCACTTTTTATGTTTTTGTTTTTTTTTAATCATATTTTTAGAATGTGTCGTGGGGCCGTAAAAAAAATTACCTGCGGCACTTTGGCCGCACTTTGGACACCCCTGCACTACAGAGTTAGGTCCCAACACACAGCAAGCATTTTTTTCGTCAACAATGGCCAAGGCCAACTGGAGCAGCGGCCTATCAAATACAGTAGACGGCACGTTCTTAAGGTTGATGATTATTGTCAAAAAAACAAACAACGCATGCGTCCCTGTTCTTTCTTGTCTGTGTGTGGCAGTTGCCAATAAAGCAGGATTGAAGGATGATCATTGGAATGAATTCAGTATTTAGACTAAGACTTTATCTTTGTGTATATTAGGGTTGTACGGTATACCGGTATTGGTATAGTAACGCGATACTAATGAATCATATCATAAAAAGTAGAGATGTCCGATAATGGCTTGTTTTGCCGATATCCGATATTCCGATATTGTCCAACTCTTAATTACCGATTCCGATATCAACCAATACCGATATATACAGTCGTGGAATTAACACATTATTATGCCTAATTTTGTTGTGATGCCCCGCTGGATGCATTAAACAATGTAACAAGGTTTTCCAAAATAAATCAACTCAAGTTATGGAAAAAAAAATGCCAACATGGCACTGCCATATTTATTATTGAAGTCACAAGCGGGGTGTATATTGTAGCGTCCCAGAAGAGTTAGTGCTGCAAGGGGTTCTGGGTATTTGTTCTGTTGTGTTTATGTTGTGTTACGGTGCGGATGTTCTCCCGAAATGTGTTTGTCATTCTTGTTTGGTGTGGGTTCACAGTGTGGCGCATATTTGTAACAGTGTTAAAGTTGTTTATATGTCCACCCTCGGTGTGACCTGTATGGCTGTTGACCAAGTATGCGTTGCATTCACTTGTGTGTGGGAAAAGCCGTAGATATTATGTGACTGGGCCGGCACGCAAAGGCAGTGCCTTTAAGGTTTATTGGCGCTCTGTTCTTCTCCCTAAGTCTGTGTACACAGCGGAGTTTTAAAAAGTCATACATTTTACTTTTTGAAACCGATACCGATAATTTCCGATATAACATTTTAAAGCATTTATCGGCCGATAATATCGGACTGCCGATTATCGTGACATTGCTGTTTTTATGAGCAGAGGAGCATGTTCGGCAGCGCACAATCACAGACTACTTACAAGCAAACACAGTGTGTAGACAGAAAAGGGAGAACGGATGCATTTTGGCTTAAAAACTAACAATAAAGGTGAAAGTATAACACTGAAACGCCCTCAGGTAAATATTGTACATTTTACATATTGTTATGAACGTGTAGACGCATCTACCAAGTGTTTTTTTTGATCAACTGGGGACGGCATGGCGCAGTTGGGAGAGTGGCCGTGCCAGCAACCTGAGGGTTCCTGGTTCAATCCCCACCTTCTACCAACCTCGTCACGTCCGTTGTGTCCTTGAGCAAGACACTTCACCCTTGCTCCTGATGGGTCGTGGTTAGGGCCTTGAATGGCAGCTCCCGCCATCAGTGTGTGAATGTGTGGGTGAATGGGTGAATGTGGAAATAGTGTCAAAGCGCTTTGAGTACCTTGAAGGTAGAAAAGCGCTATATAAGTATAACCCATTTACCATTTAACTTTAAATTCCGCCCCCACCAAAAAATCAAAAAACTGACATGCATGTACTTGTCTTTCATTATGAGTGTGAACCAGGGTTGTACGGTATACCGGTATTAGTATAGTACCGCAATACTAATGAATCATATTCGGTACTATACCGCCTCTGAAAAGTACCGGTGCTGGTTTACGAGCAGATGAGCATGTTCGGCAGCGCACAATCACGGAGTACTTACAAGCAGACACAGTGTGTAGACGGAAAAGGGAGAACGGACGCATTTTGGCTTAAAAACTAACGATAAAGGTGAAGTTATAACACTGAAACACCCTCAGGAAGAGGCGCTTTAAGACATGGCTAGCTAGCGAGCTGCAGTGTTTTAGCTACTTCTAAATCACTAATCCTCGCCTCCATGGCGACAAATAAAGTACGTTTCTTACAAGTATCATCCCTGCAGGACA
>NC_084755.1:13997743-14010243 GCF_033978785.1 Entelurus aequoreus
CAAGGAGGACATCGACGAAATTAGAAAGTCGCTTGACTTTCTGACGGAGGAGATGTCTGTTGTGAGTAAACAGCAGAAAACGATCATGGAGCTGGTTGCGGAAGTGAAGACGCTGCGGATCCAGAACGCCGAGAAGGACAAACGACTCGACTTTTTGGAGAGCAGGGTCCAGGCTTTGGAGCAATACAGCAGGATAAATGATGTGATTGTATCGGGTCTCCACATAAAACCCCGGTCATACGCGCGGGCGGTGACCGCAGGTAACAACGCGGGGGGCGAGCGGTGTCGCCGACGGTGAGCTGGATATCTCAACGGAGCAACAAGTGGCTACCTTTCTACAGTCCAAAGGAATCACACTGGACTGTAACACCATCGAGGCTTGCCATACCCTGCCCAGGAAAAACAACGACAGCAATGACAAACCAGCTGTCATCATAAGGTTTGTAAACCGAAAGCACAAGACCGCACTACTGAGCCAGGGGAGAAAGTTAAAGGGCTCAAACATCTTTCTGAACGAGCACTTAACGAAGCACAACGCAGACATTGCAAAAAAGGCACACAACCTCAGGAAGCAGGGGAAAATACAGAATACTTGGATCACAAGTTGCAAGATCTTTGTGAAGTTGAACGGAATGAATGCAAAAGTGGTACTCATCAGAAGCATGGAGGAGTTAGACAAGTACCAGTAGGGAAGAGCCAAAGGGACTGGCATTCTGGTCTAACTGAACTAAGGTAACAACACACCATGTCACACAACAATATGACTTTCGCTACAATGGGTGAAGACAGTCATCTAAATCAGCGGATAATGGACTATGAACAATTTACTGAATTTAACACATTGGATCACTATGAGCACAACACACTGGACTTGGTACTGGACATTGACCCAGATATAAATTTATTTTCCAACATTAATAACTCTTGTAAATACTACACTACAGAACAGTATAATCACAACATCAAAGCAGATGGGAAGTTATCTATTATTCACATTAACAGTAGAAGTCTATATACAAACTTTAAATCCATTAAGAACTATTTGTACTCATTCTCACAACCATTCAATATCATAGCAATATCTGAAACTTGGTTCAACAAGGAAAGGGGAATGGACTTTGAGATGGATGGCTATGAACTTACTTATAAAAACAGAATTAACAAGGGTGGAGGAGGAGTAGCAATTTATGTGGATACAAATTTCAATTTCAAGATTGTAGAGGCTATGTCACAGGTGGTTGATAACCTTCTCAAATGCATTACAATTGAGATCTGCATAGAAAACAAAAACAATATGCTAATCAGTTGTGTATACAGAGCGCCCGATTCAAGTATTGATACTTTTAAAGACTGGATGGGAGGCATGTTCTCAGGAATAGGTAATAAAAATATATTTATATGTGGAGATACTAACATAGATATATTGAAACATAGCAATCATAAAAGTACAGAGGATTTTATAAATACAATACACAGTATGTGCCTACTTCCTTCAATCACTAGACCCAGTAGAATTACATCTCATAGTGCCACTCTTATAGACAACATATTTACCAATGTAATTGATAACAAAATAAGTGGGTTATTAGTCTGCGATATTACCGACCACCTGCCGGTATTTACGGTAATTGATTATGTTTATAAGAATAGGACAGGTAAACAAAAAATATTTAGGCGAATAAAGACAGACAAATCAATTAATATGTTAATACAGGATCTAGTATCACTGAACTGGGATATGATTTATAATGAAAAAGATGTGGACAGTGCTTTTAATATATTTTTGGAAATATTTAAGTCAAAGTATGATAAACATTGTCCAATCAAAGAATACAACAAAACAAGAGCATATGATAACTGTCCATGGTTAACGAAAGGTTTGCAAAATGCTTGAAAAAGAAAAATGCATTATACAGGAATTTTATTAGACAGAGAACCAAAGAAGCTGAGGATGAATATAAAAAATATAAAAATAAGTGAATCAGTATTATAAGGATAAGTAAGAAAGAATACTACAAGAATAAACTAGAGCGTAATAAAGATAATTTAAAAGGGATATGGAACATATTAAACAGTATAATAAGAGATGGTGTCAAACAAAACAGCTTACCTAAATATTTCAAAGAAGATGATATTGAAAATTACAATATGGAGGAGGTGGCAGATCGCTTCAATCACTTTTTTGTTAAAGTAGGCCCTGATCTAGAGAGTAAAATTATGGATCGAGGGGTGGAAGGAGAGCATATGGGGGATCTGGTGAAGAGAAATCCATGCTCAATGTTCCTTGAGAGAGTCGAAGAGAAGGAAATATTGGACATAGTAAAAAACTGTAAAAACAAACAATCAACAGATTTTAATGATATTGACATGTCATTGGTCAAACTGGTCATTGAGGGGATTTCTAAGCCACTTACTCACATATGCAATTTATCGTTTCAAACCGGTTCATTTCCAAATCAAATGAAAATACCAAAGGTCATTCCACTGTATAAAAATGGGAGCAAACACCTCTTTACAAACTACAGACCTGTCTCACTACTGCCTCAATTTTCAAAAATATTGGAGAAACTATTTAATAGCAGATTAGATTCATTCCTGGAAAAATATAATGTACTCTCAGAGAGTCAATATGGTTTCAGAACTAAAAGATCAACTTCTCAGGCATTGCTGGAATCCATTGAAAGAATCACAGACGCAATTGATAATCATCAATATGCAATTGGCATCTTCATTGACCTCAGAAAAGCTTTTGACATTATCAATCACAATATATTAATTAATAAACTGGAGAAAATTGGTATAAGAGGTATGGCAATAGACTGGATAAAAAGCTATTTGGACAGACGAAAACACTTTGTGAAGCTGGGAAACCATAGCTCAAATTGCTTGGACATTGCTTGTGGAGTCCCCCAGGGGTCAGTATTGGGACCAAAACTTTTTATACTGTACATAAATGATATTTGCCAAGTATCCAAGTTGCTGTCTATGGTACTTTTCGCAGATGACACTAATGTATTTTGCTCTGGTGATGATCTAGATACATTACAAAAGAACATAAATGAAGAGTTGTATAAACTGAAATTATGGTTTGACTGGAACAAATTATCTTTGAATGTGAGCAAGACCACGTTTATGTTCTTTGGCAGGTTCAGGTTAAACACACAGTTGAAGATAGAAATTGATGGGGTGGCTATTGAGCAAGTGCACAAAATCAAATTCCTTGGTGTAACAATTGACGACAAGCTCAGCTGGAAAGCATATATTACACATGTAAAATACAAAGTAGCAAGAAGTATAGCAGTCATAAACAAAGCAAAGCAGGTTCTGGATCATAAGTCACTCCACACTCTCTACTGTTCTTTAGTCTTGCCATACTTAAACTACTATACTGAAGTCTGGGGTAACAATTACAAAAGTTTGTTACAGTCACTAATCATTTTACAAAAAAGAGCAGTAAGGACCATTCACAAGGTCGGCTATCTGGAACACACCAATGCACTATTTCTACAGTCTAAATTATTAAAATTCACCGACATTGTCTCATATCAAACAGCAATAACTATGTACAGGGCTAGGAACCATTTGTTACCACTGAACATTCAAAACATGTCTAGTGAACGTGAGGGGGGGCATAGTTTGAGGAGAGAACTCAATTTTAAAATTCAGATGAGAAATTCCACCATGAAAAGTTTTCGCATTTCCATCACAGGTGTCAAGTTGTGGAACAATCTGAGCGAAGTACATAAGCAAAGTCCAAGCATCAATGTTTTTAAAAGAATGTACAAAAATATATTGTTCACAGGATATAGTGAACTGCACTAAGAGTCAGTAGGTTTGTATGTGTGTGTATATGTATACTATGTATACACGCTGTTGTGTCACATTCATGGTTACTTGTTAAATGTGTGTTGTAGATATATATATATATATATATATATATATGTATATGTACATACTTATATATGTATATGTATTTGTATGACATAACATTTTTATATACTATTATTATTATTATTATTATTAAACATACAGTAAGTAATAACAGGGGTGGGATTACACAAGTTTTTACTTCTTCTCACTCTTTTTCGGATATGTTTACATTAATGTTTATTTTCATTTCTTGTTTCTTTTGCTTTTTATTATTACTATTATTATTATTATTATTGTTTTTGTTATTCATTCTTGAATGGCTTTTTTGTTGTTGTTGTTTTTCAAAATTTGTTGTTTTTGTTTTGTCTACATATTCGAAATAAACATGAATGAAATGAAAATGAAATGAAAATTAATGTGGAGCTGTTGTTTTATTTTGAATGGGAGTGTTCATTTTTGCTTAAATGTTGTACACGTATCAAAGCATTGTAAAACTTGATTTCTGATATTATTTCCAGGCATTTAGCATCTGAAACTTTAATGACATATTACATAGATAAGGGGTTCTTAACCATTTTGACCTCGGGGCCCAACTTTTTCACAACTGAAGGGCTCGGGACCCACTTAAATATTAACACTAAATTAGTGATCTTACTCTTGATTTTAATCGTGTTCAATAATTATGTCTAACCTACTTACAGTTTAACAGAACGTGTCAAATGATACCGCAAAGGAATTCATAATAAATGACAATAAATTATTTAATGCCAAAATGACTAAAGTAAATAATTATAAATACAGTCGTAGTCAAAAGTTTTCATACACTTGTAAAGAACATAATGGCTGTCTTGAGTTTCCAATCATTTCTACAACTATTGAAACTAGAATATCAACTGTGGCAAAGCTGTCATCAACACTCACAAGCATAAAACTACTTTTTTAAAGTAATAATTTCTTATTTCCAGCATGAAAAAAAAAAATCATGAATTTGACACAATTGTGTCTCATGTTAAAACAGATGACAGCCAAATGGACTTTGCTGTTTTATTTTCAATGAAACAATAGAAAATACGTACTCATATAGTAGTACAGTTGGCACAGTACAGTAAATGACAGTTAATATTTAAACATGTAACATGTGACATTTCAAACAATTTTGAACAGAGATAGTTCATGCACATTCAGATAAATTCTTCAAAATTACAATAAAAAAAAATTTGGCCGGGAGCCAGGCTGTATACATGCGCACTAATTGACTGAAAGAGCATGCACTTGATGCGATGATGTCATGTTATCGATGGAAAAATGCATCTTTAGACCAGTGGTTCTCAACCTTTTTTCAGTGATGTACCCCCTGTGAACATTTTTTTAATTCAAGTACCCCCTAATCAGAGCAAAGCATTTTTGGTTGAAAAAAAGAGATAACGAAATAAAATACAGCACTATGTCATCAGTTTCTGATTTATTAAATTGTATAACAGTGCAAAATATTGCTTATTTGTTGTGGTCTTTCTTGAACTATTTGGAAAAATATATATAAAAATAACTAAACTTGTTGAAAAATAAACAAGTGATTCAATTATAAATAAAGATTTCTACACATAGAAGTAATCATCAACTTAAAGTGCCCTCTTTGGGGATTGTAATAGAGATCCATCTGGATTCATGAACTTAATTCTAAACATTTCTTCACAAAAAAATAAATCTTTAACATCAATATTTATGGAACATGTCCACAAAAAATCTAGCTGTCAACACTGAATATTGCATTGTTGCATTTTTAGCACAGTTATTTTTAACAGACATTTAAGAAAAATCTCACGTACCCCTTGGCATACCTTCAAGTACCCCGAGGGGTACACGTACCCCCATTTGAGAACCACTGCTTTAGACCATAGGATTTGCCTGAGCGGCTAGGAGAGTAACAAGCGCTTGCCTTATTGCCTTTCCATTAAGAACAATAAACTCGTTTTTAGTGTAAGTTTGCTGGTTTCAAGAATATCATTATGTCAAGATAATGGCACTAGCATTTACTTAATTTAAGAATATTTTTCAACATATTGAGCAAAAAGGTCTCTTTTTTTTTTTTTTCTACCAAGAAAAGTGCACTTGTTATTAGTGAGAATATACTTATTTTAAGGTATTTTTGGGTTCATTGAGGTTAGCTAATTTGACTTGTTTTGGAAAGTCTTGACAAGCCGAATTTTCTTGTTCTATTGGCAGATCACTTTGCTTAGTTCAAATAAAATACCCCTAATTTTTTTTTTTTTTAATTTCTTGTTTTTGAACACTGACTTTTTGCAGTGCATGCCGCCAGCAACACTTACACCTCCTCGATGAACATGTCACAGTTTTTGCTTTAATGATAGACCGACGGCTCGTCGCAGCTCACGCCTCCTGTGATTGATGTACGTAATACGATGCCGCGCGTCTGGAGATAAAACGCCGGCGTAACACACAATGATCGCCTCCCGCTTTTAACCTGAGCTCATAGCACGCCATTAAAGCGCCTCGCCTCCATGCCCTGCCCTTGTTTGTTTTAAGGCAAAAGGGACGCCGCATCCTTTTGTCTGACAACAACCCAATGCCACATGAGTGGCCAGAACAGGTCATCAGGTGGAGAGGTCACAACCTCCGAGGAGGGGGGCGCGGGGATGAATCCAGACATTTTGTTCACATTATCCGAGAGGATGTGAGGAAACGGGCAGCGCTGATTTAGTGTCCAGTGTCCGAAGACTAGTCAGGAGTGGAGGATGTGAGTTAAGGGAGGACCTCTGGAGGTGCTTAAAGGGGGCAGGGTTTTGGTCTGGCCTGCTAATGAAAACAAATGATCTGACAGGGTCAGAAGGTGGAGATCAAGGCTGAGCGATCCTCTCTACGGGAGATTAATGAGGGCAGGGAAAAAGAGCCATTTCTCTGTATTACTTACTCCCCGAGGCCTCCTTGCCCACCCGTGGCAGTGGAGCGGAGCTCACCTGTTGGCCCATTAAGATGCTGTGATACCGAGCCGCAGGGGTTTCCTGTCTGACTTTGGGCCGATCTCACATTGCAAATGTATTAACGTGGCTTATAAAACCCTTTTTTCCGTCACTGCTGCCTGTCTTTTAATGTGACGGATCGTTCCCAATCTTTCCAAAATGGATAAAAACAGAGATATACTGTATAATGTGGGCTGGGGATGTTGTTGCTGAGGGTTAATATAGTGGAGCTGTAGACAACACTGCCCTCTTGTGGACACTTTTGTTCAATGCAACACATTTATATCATTTTCATGCCATGATTTAAGGGACCCGCGGTAGGAATGGATGGATGAGACCAGCTCAAGCATTTAAGTCCCATCTTAAAACTCATTTGTATACTCTAGCCTTTAAAGGCCTACTGAAATGATTTTTTTTATTTAAACGGGGATAGCAGATCCATTCTGTGTGTCATACTTGATCATTTCGCGATATTGCCATATTTTTGCTGAAAGGATTTAGTAGAGAACATCGACGATAAAGTTTGCAATTTTTGGTCGCTGATTAAAAAAGCCTTGCCTGTACCGGAAGTAGCGTGACGTCACAGGTTGAAAGGCTCCTCACATTTCCCCATTGTTTACACCAGCAGCGAGAGCGATTCGGACCGAGAAAGCGACGATTACCCCATTAATTTGAGCCAGGATGAAAGATTTGTGGATGAGGAACGTGAGAGTGAAGGACTAGAGTGCAGTGCAGGACGTATCTTTTTTCGCTCTGACCGTAACTTAGGTACAAGCTGACTCATTGGATTCCACACTCTCTCCTTTTTCTATTGTGGATCACGGATTTGTATTTTAAACCACCTCGGATACTATATCCTCTTGAAAATGAGAGTCGAGAACGCGAAATGGACATTCACAGTGACTTTAATCTCCACGACAATACATCGGCGAAGCTCTTTAGCTACGGAGCTAACGTGATAGCATCGGGCTTAAATGCAGATAGAAACAAGCTTCGCCAGGCTGGCGAAGCTTAACAATGCTGTTGCTAACGACGCCATCGAAGCTAACTTTGCAACGGGACCTCACAGAGCTATGCTAAAAACATTAAACATTAGCTATCCACCTACGCCAGCTCTCATCTGCTCATCAACACCCATGCTCACCTGCATTCCAGCGATCGACGGCGCGACGAAGGACTTCACCCGATCATCGATGCGGTCGGCGGCCCGGAGACGGAGGAAGTCAAGGTGAGGTCGGCGGCTAGCGCGTCTGCTATCCATCTCAAAGTCCTCCTGGTTGTGTTGCTGTAGTCCGCCGCTAATACACCGATCCCACCTACAACTTTCTTCTTTGCAGTCTTCATTGTTCATTAAACAAATTGCAAAAGATTCACCAACACAGATGTCCACAATACTGTGGAATTTTGAGATGAAAACAGAGTTTTTTGTATTGGATTCAATGGGGTCCGAATACTTCCGTTTCAACGATTGACGTCACGCGCATACGTCATCATACATAGACGTTTTAAACCGGAAGTTTCGCGGGAAATTTAAAATTGCACTTTATAAGTTAACCCGGCCGTATTGGCATGTGTTGCAATGTTAAGATTTCATCATTGATATATAAACTATCAGACTGCGTGGTCGGTAGTAGTGGGTTTCAGTAGGCCTTTAAAGAGACCCCCTTTTTCGGTCCGGTGGCCATGGATGAAGTGCTGGCTGTCCAGAGTCGGGACCCGGGGTGGACCGCTCGCCTGTGCATCGGTTGGGGACATCTCTGCGCTGTTGACCCGACTCCGCTCGGGATGGTCTCCTGCTGGCCCCACTATGGACTGGGCTCTCACTATTATGTTAGATCCACTATGGACTGGACTTTCACAATATTATGCTAGACCCACTCGACGTCCATTGCATCCGGTTTCCCCAAGAGGGGGTTTGGGGGGGTCACCCACATCTGCGGTCCTCTCCAAGGTTTCTCATAGTCATTCACATTGACATCCCACTGGGTTGTGTGTCTTTGCAAACCTTACAAAATATAATTTTTCTAGTAAAAATAGGGTCACTTAATGTCATTTATTCATCAAATTTTTGTATTTTTATGTGAAATCTGGGGCAGCACGGTGGAGGAGGGGTTAGTGCGTCTGCCTCACAATACGAAGGTCCTGAGTAGTCGTGAGTTCAATCCCGGCCTCGGGATCTTTCTGTGTGGAGTTTGCATGTTCTCCCCGTGACTGCGTGGGTTCCCTCCGGGTACTCCGGCTTCCTCCCACCTCCAAAGACATGCACCTGGGGATAGGTTGATTGGGAACACTAAATGGTCCCTAGTGTGTGAATGTGGGTGTGAATGTTGTCTGTCTATCTGTGTTGGCCCTGCGATGAGGTGGCGACTTGTCCAGGGTGTACCCCACCTTCCGCCCGATAGTAGCTGAGATAGGCTCCAGCACCCCCCGCGACTCCGAAGGGAATAAGCGGTATAAAATGGATGGATGGAAGGATGGATGGATGGATATGTGAAATCTTCTCACTTATTTTACAAAACCCAAAACCAGTGAAGTTGGCACGTTGTGTAAATCGTAAATAAAAACAGAATACAATTATTTGCAAATCCTTTTCAACTTATATTCAATTGAATAGACTGCAAAGACAATATACTTAATGTTCGAACTAAGAAACAACCTTTTTTTTTAGCAAATAATCATTAACTTAGAATTTAATGGCAGCAACACATTGCAAAAAAGTTGTCACAGGGGCATTTTACCACTGTGTTACATGGCCTTTCCTTTTAACAACACTCAGTAAACGTTTGGGAACTGAGGAGACCAATTTTTGAAGCTTTTCAGGTGGAATTCTTTCCCATTCTTGCTTGATGTACAGCTTAAGTTGTTGTGGTATTTTAGGCTTCATAATGCGCCACACATTTTCAATGGGAGACAGGTCTGGACTACAGGCAGGCCAGTCTAGTACCCGCACTCTTTTACTATGAAGCCACGCTGTTGTAACACGTGTAGAATGTGGCTTGGCATTGTCTTGCTGAAATAAGCAGGGGCGTCCATGAAAAAGACGTTGCTTGGATGGCAACATATGTTGCTCCAAAACCTGTATGTACCTTTCAGCATTAATGGTGCCTTCACAGATGTGTAAGTTACCCATGCCTTGGGCACTAATACACCCCCATACCATCACAGATGCTGGCTTTTCAACTTTGCGCCTATAACAATCCGGATGGTTCGTTTCCTCTTTGGTCCGGAGGACACAACGTCCACAGTTTCCAAAAACAATTTGAAATGTGGACTCGTCAGACCACAGAACACATTTACACTTTGTATCAGTCCATCTTAGATGAGTTCAGGCCCAGCGAAGCCGGCGGCGTTTCTGGGTGTTGTTGATAAATGGCTTTCGCTTTGCATAGTAGAGTTTTAACTTGCACTTACAGATGTAGCGACAAACTGTCGTTACTGACAGTGGTTTTCTAAAGTGTCCCATGTGGTGATATCCTTTACACACCAATGTCGGTTTTTGATGATCGAAGGTCCGTAATATCATTGCTTACGTGCAGTGATTTCTCCAGATTCTCTGAAACTTTTGATGATATTACGGACCGTAGATGGTGAAATCCCTAAATTCCTTGCAATAGCTGGTTGAGAAATGTTGTTCTTAAACTGTTGGACAATTTGCTCACGCATTTGTTGACAAAGTGGTGACCCTCGCCCCATCCTTGTTTGTGAATGACTGAGCATTTCATGGAAGCTGTTTTTAGACCCAATCATGGCACCCACCTGTTCCCAATTAGGCTGTTCACCTGTGGGATGTTCCAAATAAGTGTTTGATGAGCATTCCTCAACTTTCTCAGTCTTTTTTTGCCACTTGTGTCAGCTTTTTTGAAACATGTTGCAGGCATCAAATTCCAAATGAGCTAATATTTGCAAAAAACATGCACATGTGACACATTTTTTTTTGCACAATTTTTTTATTTTTATTTTTTATGTCTGTACAAAACATTGACTAACTATGGTTGTTTTAGATGTGCTGTTTAAATGGTTGAAGTGAACCGATTGGACTTGCAGTAACACACTATATGCACTAGATGGCGACAATATTAAGTGTTTAAAGTACATTAATTGTGCGTTCTAAATGTGCTATTTCTTGAATAGTATGATATCCATTAACAGTTCATTGGGTCATGTGATTCTTTAGATCACGCTGACATATTTCCCCCTTGTGGCATGTATGTGAAATAAATTGAGTGCAGGTGAAAAAATTGGAATTTATAACAATAATCCAGACCATATTTCCAGAGGTGTACCCAGCAACCTCGAGAGGGACAAGCGATAGACAATGGATGGATGGATAAAAAAAAAGTTATATGGTCTCATTCAATTATTTATAACCTAAAGTAAATTATATTTAGAAAAGGGGCAATGGAAAGATGCATTTCAATCAAGGGTGTTAGTTTATGGAACAAACTAGACGGTGGATGAAATCTCTTTCTGTATTTAAAAAAAAAAATCATGATGATGAAAATACACAACCCAAAACAAGTGAAGTTGGCACGTTGTGTAAATCTATATTCATTTGAATAGACTGCTAAGACAAGATACTTACCGTTTGAACTGGTAAACTTTGTTATTTTTGCAAATATTAGCTCATTTGAAATTTGATGTCTGCAACATGTTTCAAAAAAGTTGGCACAAGTGGCAAAAAAGACTGAGAATGTTGAGGAATGCTCATCAAACACTTATTTGGAACATCCCACAGGTGAACAGGCTAAATAGGAACAGGTGGGTGCCATGATTGGGTATAGAAGCAGCTTTCATGAAATGCTCATTCATTCACAAACAAGGATGGGGCGAGGGTCACCACTTTGTGAACAAATGCGTGAGCAAATTGTCCAACAGTTTTAAGAACAACATTTCTCAACGAGCTATTGCAAGGAGTTTAGGAAGTTCACCAACTACGGTCCGTAATATCATCTAAAGGTTCAAACAATATGGAGAAATCACTGCAAGGCCGGAAACCAACATTGAATGCCTGTGACCTTCGATCCCTTAGGCGGTACTGCATTAAAAACCGACATCAGAGTGTAAAGGATATCACCACAGGGGCTCAGGAACACTTCAGAAAACCACTGTCAGTAACTACAGTTAGTCGCTACATCTGTAAGTGCAAGTTATGCAAAGCGAAAGCCATTTATCAACAACACCCAGAAACGCCGCCGGCTTCGCTGGACCCGAGCTCATCTAAGATGGACTGATGCAAAGTGGAAAAGTGTTCTGAGGGCGAAGTTGAAAAGGATTTGCAAATCAACTTCACTGGTTTTGGGTTTCCTACTTTACTGAGTAAGCTGATGTTTTTCATAGTTTTGTTGTTGTATGTTATGAAATACAGTCAAATGTGTCTATAGTGACCGCTCAAGGGAAACAAAAAAAGGGACACACATGTTTGACTGTATAAATGTATAAATGTTTTATAGTCTTCTGGGTTGAATAGCTAATGTATTTATATGAAGGGGGCAGATATTTTAAGTTTATACTTATTTCTGCTCCGTTTTATTCATGATTTATTTTAATGTTGTATCAGTTATTTTGTATAGAAATAGAAATACTGCTAATAACAAATATTAATATCAATAATTAGGCAAATTATTATTTATTAAACAACAATAAATTATGATT